>NC_056726.1:1749542575-1749672575 GCF_019279795.1 Protopterus annectens | reverse complement strand
TTTTTGGCGTGAAACTGTGTCGAATACCTTTGAGAGATCTAGAAAGATGGATGAGACATATTTATTCTGATTTCTGTGTTCATTTATTGTGTTAGTAAAACTGAGGAGGGCGGCTGTGGTGCTGTGGTGGGGACGAAAACCATGTTGTGTGTTTGATAGGAGGTTATTGGAAAGAAGATAGTTTAGAAGCTCGGAGTGAATACATTTTTCTAGTATTTTGGAGAGGTGAAAGAATGGTAATGGGCCTGTAATTAGTAAGCTCAGCAGAGATGCCTCCTTTATGCAGTGGGGTGATATAGGAGACTTTCCAGATTAGTGGGACATGGTTCTCAGAGATAGAGCAGTTGATGAGGATAGAAATGGGGTAGACTATGACTTCAGAGGCAGCTTTGAGGAATTGTGATGGGAGGTTGTCAGCAGCTAGGCTGGTGGGCTTGAGCTTACTGAGTAGTTTTTTATGGTATGGGTTGGGACGGGGTTAAAGGAGAAGGAGTTTACACCCTCATTGTTGGCTACAGGGATTGTAGTAGTGATGTTTTGGTCATAGTCAATAAGTGAGTGAATTGTGTTTATGAAAAAGGAATTGAATTGTGTTGCAATGTTATCATTTGATGGGGGGATGTAGGATTGGGGGTGGGAGTACTACAAGGTGTGTGTGTGTGTGTGTGTGTGTGTGTGTGTGTGTGTGTGTGTGTGTGTCTGTGCATGTCTGTGTATCTGTAGACATACATGTGTGTGTATATATATATATATATATATATATATATATATATATATATATATATATATATATATATATATATATATATATATATATATGGAATAAAAAAGCTGTCGCTATGTCGTGAGTACCTCTCCCTGTGAGGGCAGCACAAAGTTGTAATAATATAAGTGTTGCGAGGATACAAAGGCAGATGTCAATACCTTGCATAAACAATACAGTCACCATTAATATTTCAGAGTTCTTATTTCACCACACGAGCATTTATAAGATGTATTAATCTTCTCAGAGCCCTTCGGCACGATAACAGAAGTCAACCACCTCAGTCCACAGACAGTCTTCACTTTGCTATGGATAATAAGGGTAGACACTCGTATTTCTTTCCCTAAGAATTTTATTTGGCAAGATAAAATTGGCTAGCGCTTTCACCCGTAGGCTTCCTCAGGCCGTTACAAAAATAATCACTTTCAGGGCATTTATATACAATCTCCTGCAATGTTACTGAGATCATTTCCTGTCATCACAGTAATTGATTCCATTAACATATTTAATTAATACTATAAAAACATAGTTTATGCATAAATAAATCATTCACATCAATTATATATTAACAGATTTTAAAATTACATATATATTAAAACTTTTTAAAACTTTCTGTGCAGGAATTTGTGTTATTACATAAGCAGCTAGATTTGAACATTTTAAAACATCACATCCATATATCACTTTTTTAGAACATTTACATGTGACAAGATGTGTACCTGTTATTAAGTATGTGCATAAATCATGTGAATATAATAGTGCAGATAAATAAAAAAAATATATATGTATATTCATATGCATATATGTATGTGCACCAGAAACAATACTTCATTTCTACTTGTATATATCCAATTTATGTATTAATTTTCAATTTCCTAGCCTTTAACACAGGTTTAATGGGAACTCTGTCATTTAAACCCGGTGAATGGTCGGCTCTAAACCTAATAATCCATCTCATTTCATTCTCCTCAGTTCTGTTTACTATATCACCACGTCTAATGGTTACATAATTATTTTGTATAGCCATGAATATAAATTCATGGTCTACAGATGTATCGAGAACGTGTTTCGATAGAGCATTATTTGGTGATTTTGTTCTAATATTGTACAAGTGATCTCTAATACGGTCCCTTAGTCGTCTATCCGTCTTACCCACATAGAATGCAGAACAACTTGTGCAGGTGGCAAGGTAGACGACATGAGCCGTATCACAAGTAGCTTGTACTGAAAACATAAATTCTTGTTGTGTAATGGGGTGTATAAATCTAGCAATATCATCAATGGGTGCATAATATCTGCACTTCTGACAAGGTTTGGTTGCTCCAACTGAGTTATTCTGGTGGCCCTTTCCTGCACTGTTTGGGCCACACAACATTCTATATAAATTCATTTTATTTTTATATATAAACCTGGGGTAATTAGCTACTACACCTAGAATTCTAGGGTCCACTGTCAATATTTGCCAGTATTTTTGATATATATTTCTTATATCCATAGCATCCTGTGTATAATATATTGATATTTGGACCTCCTCACCTTTGTCTTTACTATCATCATTATTATTGACTGAGTCTAGATCCATATTCTTGTTAGCAAAATATGGATATGCTACATTTGTTCTCATTCGTTCTACTTTACATAGTTCTTGATCCACCTCATCTATCCCATATGATCTATCTATTAGTTGTTGTTTTAAGGTACATAATTCACTTCTATATCCAATATCAGTAGAGTTTAAGCATGACACCCTCATTCCCTGTCCTTTAATTATGTTTCTAAAAACAAATCCAGGGTGCATGCTGCTCCTATGTAGCAGTGAGTTCCTATAGCAGTTCTTTCTATATACCCCTGTATTGAGGAGGCCATCTGGTAACTTCTCAACATACACGTCCAGGTAAGATATTTTTTCCAAAGAAGCTTCCATGGTAAATTTTAAGTATTGTGTAACCGAATTTACCTTTACTAAAAATTCATTAAGTTTCTCTTCATCTGAGTCCCATATGAGAAACAGATCATCCACAAAACGTGTATAAAACTTTACATTCTCTTTAAATTCATTCATTTCAAACAGATACTTCTCCTCCCAATCTGCCATTACTAGATTGGCGTAGCTATTGGCACATGACGTGCCCATAGCTACGCCATCTTTTTGTATATATGCTTGGTTATTAAATATGAAAACATTATTATACAATACTATTTCTAATATATCACATATTACATCCGTTCCACCTATGCGACCTATAGTCGCAGGAAAATGATGGGTAACTGAACCCATATCATTATACTTAGAATCTATACTGAGACCTGTGGTTAATAACTATTCACATATACTCAGAGATACTAAGCAGTTCCTGATTATGTTATATGAACAGATGCCTAAGGCACCTAGTGATAATAATTTTTGGCTAGTAACATTAGATGTTCAATCTCTCTTTACATATATTCCTAATAAGGAAGGTACAGAATGTGTTCGTAGATGCCTGCAAGTGGAGTACTTATCTAAGCCCACATATATCGATGTAATATGTGATGGAAGCTTCTTTGAAAAAAATATCTTACCCGGACGTGTATGTTGAGAAGTTACCAGATGGCTTCCTCAATACAGGGGTATATAGAAAGAACTGCTATAGGAACTCACTGCTACATAGGAGCAGCATGCACCCTGGATTTGTTTTTAAAAACATAATTAAAGGACAGGGAATGAGGGTGTTACGCTTAAACTCTACTGATATTGGATATAGAAGTGAATTATGTACCTTAAAACAACAACTAATAGATAGATCATATGGGATCGATGAGGTGGATCAAGAACTATGTAAAGTAGAACGAATTAGAGCAAATGTAGCATATCCATATTTTGCTAACAAGAATATGGATTTAGACTCATTCAATAATAATGATGATAGTAAAGGCAAAGGTGAGGAGGTCCAAATATCAATATATTATACACAGGATGCTATGGATATAAGAAATATATATCAAAAATACTGGCAAATATTGACAGTGGACCCTAGAATTCTAGGTGTAGTAGGTAATTACCCCAGGTTTATATATAAAAATAAAATGAATTTATATAGAATGTTGTGTGGCCCAAACAGAGCAGGAAAGGGCCACCAGAATAACTCAGTTGGAGCAACCAAACCTTGTCAGAAGTGTAGATATTGTGCATCCATTGATGATACTGCTAGATTTATACACCCCATTACACAACAAGAATTTATGTTTTCAGTACAAGCTACTTGTGATATGGCCCATGTCGTCTACCTTGCCACCTGCACAAGTTGTTCTGCATTCTATGTGGGTAAGATGGATAGACGACTAAGGGACCATATTAGAGATCACTTGTACAATATTAGAACAAAATCACCAAATAATGCTCTATCGAAAAACGTTCTCGATACATCTATAGACCATGAATTTAAATTCATGGCTATACAAAATAATTATGTAACCATTAGACGTGGTGATATAGTAAACAGAACTGAGGAGAACGAAATGAGATGGATTATTAGGTTTAGAGCTGACCATTCACCGGGTTTAAATGATAGAGTTCCCATTAAACCTGTGTTAAAGGCTAGGAAATTGAAAATTAATACATAAATTGGATATATACAAGTAGAAATGAAGTATTGTTTCTGGTGCACACACATATATGCGTATGAATATACATATATATATTTTTTATTTATCTGCACTATTATATTCACATGATTTATGCACATACTTAATAACAGGTACATATCTTGTCACATGTAAATGTTCTAAAAAAGTGATATATGGATGTGATGTTTTAAAATGTTCAAATCTAGCTGCTTGTGTAATAACACAAATTCCTGCACAGAAAGTTTTAAAAAGTTTTAATATATATGTAATTTTAAAATCTGTTAATATATAATTGATGTGAATGATTTATTTATGCATAAACTATGTTTTTGTAGTATTCATTAAATATGTTAATGGAATCAATTACTGTGATGACAGGAAATGATCTCAGTAACATTGCAGGAGATTGTATATAAATGCCCTGAAAGTGATTATTTTTGTAACGGCCTGAGGAAGCCTACGGGTGAAAGCGCTAGCCAATTTTATCTTGCCAAATAAAATTCTTAGTGAAAGAAATACGAGTGTCTACCCTTATTATCCATAGCGAAGTGAAGACTGTCTGTGGACTGAGGTGTTTGACTTCTGTTATCATGCCGAAGGGCTCTGAGAAGATTAATACATCTTATAAATGCTCGTGTGGTGAAATAAGAACTCTGAAATATTTCTGGTGACTGGATTGTTTATGCAAGGTATTGACATCTGCCTTTGTACCCTCCCAACACTTACACACACACACACACACACATATATATATATATATATATATATATATATATATATATATATATATGGGGTGCTCTCAAACATCAGGTCCACACTCTCTAACTCTCCTTCCTCCACAGCTGCAGTGTTCTGCCTTGCTACAAAACAGACAGGTGTCACATGTGGACACAGCCTAAAATTAGGGGGGTACATATAGGGACAGATTGGAGGTAAGCATGTTACAAACCTATGGCGATAGTGCATGATACATTTCACGTTAACAAGACTGTCCTGCAGGTGGCGGGGTCTGAAACTCATGTGTCTATCATAATGTCATTACTTCCACGACCAGCTATTTGCCACACTAATATATATGTCTTGAGGTACAGAACACACACTATGATGGCTTATATCTTCTCATTCAGTGATGATCTGCTCAGTTGACAGGTATGGCCCACTGCCCACAGGGCCAGACGCTATGTCCATAGCAGTTGTTCAGCAGGACATCATTACAACTCTTGAGGCACATATAAATCTTTCCACATCATCTATCCCATTATTACAGACCAAGTACTACATTCAATTACATGCATATATGTTTCACATACCTGTTGTAGTATTGTCCTCTCTTCTAGGTACACTTTTATGTGTTCGCTGACATGAAATGGCATATAAAACTGAAACAGTACACAAATAAACATTTCTATGTATGCACACCTGCGTGTGGTGTCATATCCTTTGACTTGTCTGTGGGTATATGTTTCATGCAATAATTGTCTTTTGTATGAAAGAATCAAACACTGGCCATTTTAAAAGGTGGCAACTGTAGGAATACTGGCTGTTTGATATGCTGTGCACCCTCTAACTATATATCTTCTTATACATATCTATAAGTAGTAATATATGTATATGTGTATGTATATACAGACACACACACACACACACATATATATATATATATATATGTGTGTGTGTGTCTGTGTGTGTGTGTGTCTGTGTGTGTGTGTGTGTGTGTGTGTGTGTCTGTGTGTCTGTGTGTGTGTGTGTGTGTGTGTGTGTGTGTGTGTGTGTGTGTGTGTGTGTGTGTGTGTGTGTGTGTGTGTGTGTGTGTGTGTGTGTGTGTGTGTGTGTGTGAGTATATATGTATCATTGGAATGTTTACTGCTTCCACATTGTACATTCCCTATGGTAGACAGACTGTTCTGCATGATATGTTATTGATATCGTCCTGACATCGCACAGCTGAGATGGATTACTGTTAACTTGTTGTGGCTATGTTGTGTAGGGTCCTAGGTATGAGACTTGCAAATGTTGGTTATTGTGTTGCAAGGTAGATCTGTTCAGCTGTGGAGGAGGGGATGATATCAATAATTACAATTACTTAATTTGGGCACCCTCACCCCCATTAACGGTGCCTTTGGTCATATATTTATTTGTTGTGTTCTTTTATATATATATATATATATATATATATATATATATATATATGTTATATATATATATATATATATATATATATATATATATATATATATATATATATATATATATATATATATATATATCTTTATATATATATATATATATATATATATATATATATATATATATATATATGGGTCTACTTTGATTAACCGAAACGCCAGTTCACCGACACGCAGAAGACCGAGACCAAACGACCGAAAATTAAGGTGATCGACAAGGTGAAATCCCGATAGCCGAAAGACCGACATGGGCAACGTGTGAGCGCGGCTCAGTAAGTGTGCGATAGTGAGGGATTTAGGGTTAAGAAGCGGACAGGTAAGTGTGCGATAGTGAGGGATTTAGGGTTAGGGTGTGGGAAAGGTGAGTGTGCGGTAGTGTCATACTTAGGGTTCGGGTAAGGTAAGTGTGTGATAGTGACGGACTCTAGTTTAGGGGCAGGTTAAGTGAGTTAGGGTTAGGGTGCGGGTAGGGTGAGTGTGCGATAGTGACGGGCTTTATGTTTTAGGGTGGGTTAAGTGAGTTAGGGTTAGGGTGCAGGTAGGATAAGTGTGCGATAGTGACGGACTTTAGGTTTAGGGGTGGGTTAAGTGAGTTAGGGTTAGGTGCGGTAGGGTAAGTGTGCGGTAGAGTCAGACCTTAGGGTTAGGGTTTGGGTTAAGGTTAGTGGATATGTAATTGTGTGTAATGTGTAGTTTACGTTTTGTGTGTCAGTGTAATGGTGTTCGGTTTTGTGAGTTGTTGGTATTGTGTGTTTTCGGTTGTTTGGTCACGGTGTTTTGCGTGTCGGCGAACTGGCGTTTCGGTTAACCAAAGTAAACCCATGTGTATACATATATATGTATATATATATATATATATATATATATATATATGTATACATATATATATGTCAGAAAAATATGTATTGATGTGTGTGCTTAATGCTGATTAGAGACTAAATAAGTTAACACTTTTTCATTCTATTTTATATGCACTGTTTTATATACAGTTGAGTTTTATATGAGAATAAAATATGCTTTTTGAAACTGCAGTGTGCTTTCTGAAACTTGCAAGATGCCCTCTGACCTAGTAATTGCTAGCACAGCAATATTCATGTTTATGCCTTTTGGAAATGTACTTGAGAAGCAGGTGATTATCTGCTAGGTCAGGAAGAAATGAATGAACAATGCTATATTCTGTAATGTAATGATTTTAAACAATCCGCTCTGTTCGAAGTATGAGGACTGTTAGAGAAATGAACTGCAATCTATACTTGCTTTGTGCTTGAATTAGCCATAGTACCTTGGATGGTAACATTGCATATATCTAACCGGTGGTAGCCAAGACCACATTGTTTTTCTTAGGAAGTTTCTCACAAAAATTGATAGTACCAGCAGAATATTGTAAAAACAATCACTACAAAATGATGATGACAAAACTTGTGATTCACTACGTCAGCTTGGTAGGCAATGTCTTATTAGAAAATGTATAAAAATGCCTGCATTTCCTGATTCTAGTTAGACAAACTCTGTATTAGCACATTTTTGTCTCCTTGCTGCAAGATTAAAGTGCCTTAACCTGAACCTACAGTGTATTGATCATTTTTAAAGTATATTTTTCCTTTAACAGTTTGGTCCTTCAGACCGGAAATATCTCTCACTCTAGGCTCAGGTCAGAATTGGGCCCGGTGGCATGTACCCATACGGAGAACTGGCCACATTGGCTCTTCTGCTTTGAAAGACCTCCGACTGAATTGTCATTCGAAAGAGGCCAGCCACTGTTTCTGATCTGGGATTGGAGGACGAGTCAACGTTCCAGTGGATCAACACACGGAGGGTCAGATAAGGAGGAATTTACCTTTTTTCTGTTTTAGATCAGGGACTTGATACAGTATTGTTTTGTCAGGGAGATTTGCATGTGCAGATCAGGGACAAAAAGATTGCTGTCTTGTCATAGATCAGGGGAAACAGAATAGGTAGGCAGTTCTTCTAGATAAACTGTGAAAAGGTGTAAAATCATGGTACCATGTGATAAAAAGGGTTGCATAACAATTTCTAACTTAACTAAGGCAACATGGGAAATCAGTGCACAAAAAGTTCCCGAGACCCACCCTTAACCGAAGACGCGAAATATATGCAATTACAGCGTGCAGATAATGTTAGGCATTACACAAAATGGGTTGATAAATACAAATTTGATGGTAATTTAGATAAATCTTCTCTTATTAAACTTGTTAGACAACTTAAAACAGACACGAAAGGTCAGCTAAAAAAGCAACGACAATTAGGAGTCCCTCAGGCACACAGGTGGTTTGAGGAAGCAAACCGCAGGGAACAAAAGATTAAAAATTCAAAAGCAATGTTCTTAGACAAAGAAGACAATAACTTGGTAATAGCAACAGCCCCTCCTCCGCCCCTCCGCTTCCCTTACCAGAATATGAAGCGAGTGGATAAGCTGATCCACCTCCGCTATACCCAGCTGTTCCTGCAAAACCAAAACCGTTTGTCAGAGATCCTATCGAGACCAGGTCTCGAACACTCAACTTAAGAGGGGATATTGAATTATATGAAATGAATAAAAATTCACAAGCTATGAGTGAAGAAGAGATATGTCCACTCATAGAAGTACCAAATCTGCAGGCAGGACAGGCAGGACAGGATCCAACTCTTCTAGTATATAGACCGTGGACACCGGAAGACATCCGGAAAGCCACAGAGGGAATTCCCCATCCAAAAGTTAATTTTAGAAAATTCTTAGAAGACTTACAAGGCATGAGGTTAAGTTACCATTTGAATGGAGAGGAAGTAGAGAAAGTAGTTAGACAAATCGTAGGTCCAGATTGGCACATGATCAGTGGCAACTGGAATCCCCGTGACGCAGAGCTTAGACCACTCCCACATAGTAACGCAGAACTGGACAACAGAGTGAAAGGTCTGACAGACCGAATCTCTGAAAAATGGAAGCCTAGGGCTGATTGGACTTGCATTAATCAGTGCATACAACAAGAAGGTGAAACTATTGATAGATATTATGCCAGATTATTAGAATGTTTCAATAACCATTGTGGAATGCAGGTACCTGAAGACCAAACACATGATTCCCCATATGAGCAACAGTTAAAGAATGCATTTTTAAAAGGCAGTATTGCACCCATTAGCAGCTTTATTACAAAGCACATGGTAGATCATCGTACAAGTAGATTACAATCACTACTTGAATATGCAAGACATGCCGAAAGGCATTTTAATAGCAAAAAAAAAAAGAAAGCTCAAGTATTTGCAGTAGAAGACGGATCAGGAGTCTTTGTAGTACAAACTGGGAAGAAGGGTAAGAAAAATACCCAGGGAAATAAACAATCTGATAAATGATCAGAGGACTTTGAAGAGAGAAAGAAAAGGGGTGAATGTTTTAAATGTGGGAAAAAAGGACATCTAGCAAGGGATTGCAGGCAAAATAAGAAGATAACCACAGAAGATAAGGAGGGTGAGGACTGACTATATGATAGTCAAGAATCACTGAATAGGAATAAACAAGAAAAGACAAATGCAAATGTGATAGAAGGGGTAGAGGATGTGACAGAAGAAATAGAGGATGTAAATGAAATTACAGATAATAAAGAAAATGAAATTTTGGACTTGGCATTATTGACCTTAGAGCTCTACTTAGCAGACACAAAACCAGAACTTACACTTCTGGTAGAGGGGAGGGAAGTTAAATTCCTGTGTGACTCAGGGGCTTCACGGACCCTGATACATCCTTCCAAACTACCAGAAAATTCAGAATCACTTAACTACATATTAGTGAAAGCAGCTAATGGACAGCTGTATTGGGAGCCACTCTCCCACAACATAGTGATAACCGACCCAGTTTCAGGGATGACCCAGAAAAGCAAAATTGTTGTTTCTGCAAAATGCCCAGTGAATCTCTTGGGCAGAGACCTAATGCAGATATTTGGCATAGCCGTAGTTCCAACTATGCAGGGTATGGAAGCACAGTGACAAATGGATACTTTTGTAGTGCGACCGGAGGGTGAAACATTTTATTGGTACAGCCAGGACTTAGTTACGACTGGTCCAGGGGCAGTAACCGAAGAACTGATGAATGTAGCCATCAGTAAATCCCCCTCCCTTGACACTGACAAACAGCATTTGTTGCATTGCACTCTATATTACTGTAACAGACCAGGACCTGATAAAGAATATGAGCAAGAACTGTTTATAAACCATGCTAACAGATTATTATTACGAAATTTGTACTGGGACACAGAAGGAAACAGTGTAAGCCGTTCATTGCCCCAGGAATTCCTAGCACTTTACAAATCTAATTGATTACCACATGTAAGTTTAACTAAAGATAGAAATTTGAAATGGGCAGACCTAGGGGAAAAAAACACAAGGTGGGAAAAGCAGACAGAGTTAGAACTTTCTGAACAGGGAGTACAAAAGCAGAAATTAAATTGGATAATGCAGACACACCCAGCTGTACACTCACAGGCAAGTGAGGATAGCTGAGTAGCACTTTTACTAGAGGAAGAGGAAAAAGCCTTACGAGACATACCAGAGACTCTCTGGTCAACATGGAAATCAGATGTAGGACTTATTCGTACAGCAGGACCAGTTACTATCACGCCAAAATCAGCATTTAGACCTCAAAAGAGATGGTATCCCTTACGAAAGGATGCAGAAATAGGAATCAAACCTATAATAGCAGCCTTACTTAAGGAAGGAGTCTTGCTAGAATCTCCTAATTCACCATGTAATACACCCTTATTTCCTGTTAGGAAAGCAAATGGAGAATGGCGTATGGTCCAAGATTTACAAGCTGTAAATGACGCAATTATACCCAGGGAACCTACGGTGCCAGATCCACACACTTTATTGAATGATTTGAAACCTCAGCAAAAGTATTTCTCTATGGTAGATATTAACAATGCATTTTTCTCAATACCGATACACCCTGACAGCCAATATTGGTTTGCATTTACATTTCAGGGGAAACGGTATACAGTATACGAGACTATCACAGGGATATTGTGAAAGTCCAACAATATTCGCACAAGAAATGGCAAGTAACCTGGCGGGATTTATCCCACCGAAAGGCAGTCAGATTTTACTTTATGTAGATGATATTCTGCTGGCAGCCCCCACCCAGCAAGAATGCAGAGAGGATACCATAGCATTATTACAATTTTTAGCCACTCAAGGACACAAGGTAAACAAAAACAAACTGCAACTTTGGAAAAAACAGGTCAAATACTTGGGATATGTAATATCCAAAGAAGGCAGAATATTAGATGAAGACAGAAAAACAGCAATATTACAAGCACCTAAACCAACTACCAAGAAGGAAATGATGTCCTTCCTGGGTATTACTAACTTTCGTCGGAGTTGGATTCCAAACTATGCCTTGGAATCTGCTCCATTGACTAACTTGATATTCAAAAAGCCGATGGCAGCACAAGATTTATTACAGTGGACACCTGAAGCAGAATCAGCTTTCTGCAAACTGAAACAACTGATAGCTTCTTCCTTAGTTTTAGGATTACCAAACCATCATAAAAGATTTTTCCAAACTGTAGACTGTAAGCAAGGTTATATGATATCAGTGTTAACACAACAGCATGAGGACAAACAATGCCCCATAGCTTATTATTCATCACAGCTAGACCCAGTGGCGCAATCCTTGACCCACTGTGTACAAGCAGTAGTCACAGCTGCAATGGCAGTGCAGGCTTCAGCCTCAGTAGTATTGTTCCACCCTCTCACATTGAGAGTGCCTCATGCAGTCGCGATTATTTTACTGCAGGAAAAAGTAGCTTATCTCTCTCCTGCTAGACATCTTTCCTGTATGACTATACTGTTGAGCCAACCTCATATGACAATTGAACGATGCACAACTTTGAATCTGTCAACCTTGCTCCCAACCCCTGCAGATGGCAAACCACACTGCTGCCTGCAGGAGATTGAGCAAAAGACACTACCTAGAAAAGATCTCACAGATGTTCCCTTGGATGATGCCGAGGTGACATACTATGTGGACGGCTCGTGCAGGAGGGGTCCTACAGGACAGAATCTAGTGGGGTATGCAGTAGTTTCTGATACCAAGATTTTAGAAGCAAAGTCTTTACCACACAACTTATCTGCACAAGCAGCAGAATTGATTGCTTTGACAAAGGCATGTACCTTGGCAAAAGGTAAAAGAGTGAATATTTTTACTGACAGCCAGTATGCTTTTTCTACTGTACATGTTTTTGCACAGCAGTGGAAAAATAGAGGAATGATAACATCTACTGGTAAACCAATTAACCATGCGCAATTTATTTTAGACTTGTTAGACTCTATTCAGTTACCTCAGAAAGTAGCTATTTGCAGATGCGTAGCTCATACCAAGCAACAGGATAGAATTTCAAAAGGTAATGCGAGGGCTGATACAGCTGCAAAACAAGCAGCTTCAGCTTCAGAAGTTTTTCTTTTGAGTGAGGAATTACAACCATCTGAGATTTTAGACCTAGAAATGTTAAAAACAATGCAGACACTTACTACAAATGTAGAAAAAAGAAAGTGGATAAAACGAGGAGCAATCCTTGAGAAGGGACTGTACATCTCCAAAGAAAATAAACCGATTTTACCATCTAACTTGTTTAGATATGCAGCTTTGTTGAGCCATGGGCAGTGCCATGTCTCAACAGGGGGGATGGTACAGTTAGTGAATCAAGTGTTTACGATGTATGGATTTACAAACTACACAAAAAAATGTTGTGCAGCATGCCATGTTTGTAACAAGCATCATGCACAAGGGGCATTGAAACCTAAGCAAGGGAGTTTCCCTACACCACCGTATCCATTCCATACTATTTGTATGGATTTTATAGAGCTGAACAAATGTGAAAATAAGAAGTACTGCCTTGTCATTATAGATATGTTTTCCAAATGGGTGGAAGCTTTTCCAACTAAAAATCCAGATGCAGCTACTGTTGCGAAAGTCCTCGTTAAAGGAATTATTCCTAGATTTGGCATACTGGAAAAGATTTATAGTGACAATGGCACACACTTTGTAAATCAAACTATACAACAACTTAGCCGTTATTTCGGGATTTCTCTGAAAAATCATTGTACATACTACCCCCAATCTGCAGGATTAGTAGAGAGGCATAATGGGGTTTTGAAAAACAAGCTTAGAAAATTGATTAGTGAAACACAAAAGAACTGGGTGCACTGTTTACCTCTGGCACTGTTGAGCATGAGAACTGTTCCAAATGCAAAAGGGTTAATTCCTTTTGAAGTTCTGTTTGGGAGGGCATATTATACACCTCAATGGAAACCTCTCATGCCTGCAGAGCAGAAGGCTGACAGTTCACTTGCAGGGTATATGAGGCGATTTTTGAATAACAAACTTTTGCAGTTAAATTCTGTTTCAGATAAAGAGGAAACCAGACCATCGGAAGCAGCAGTAACCCCAGGCACATGGGTCTGGGTGAAGGTGGTGAAGAGAAAGAACTGGAGTTCTCCGAAGTGGGAAGGGCCGTACCAGGTACTACTGTCGACACCCACTGCAGTCAAGATCATGGAGCGAGCGTCCTGGATTCATTTGACACACTGTAAACAGGTTAAGAAGTTTGAACTGGACAAAAACCTTGTTACTGTTGTACAACGAGAACAAAATGACCAGGTATAGAGCAAACAGAGATGCAGAACAACCTCAGAAAACTTGCATAATTATTCTGATAGCTATACTGATAACATTGATCTTTTTGTTGTGGCCTTTCCTTTTCCCAGCCACAAAAGTTGAACTGATCAAACATGATGAGCTGATCATAGACTGGCACCCGAACGTTTACACGTATCAGGCAATTACACATGTGTATGCTGAGACTTTTAATGTTTCGAATTGCTGGATCTGCACAGCCATACCAACAGCATACAGGGGGTTATTAATGACTGCAGTCCCCCTAGGGGTCAATGAGACCTGGGAAAATTTGGTTTATGACACCGTAGCTATCAAAGCACATGATAAGGTAGCACTGTATTTGCCTGTGACACAAAAGGGAATTGTATGTTTTTATAAGAATGACACAATTCAAGTGGGTTGGAGCAGGTGCAATGTGACTGTACATTACAAATGTTATACCAAAGCAAACAAAATGAATACAGTTTGTAATTCGAATTATGACTCATTTCTTGAGTCTATACATAAGACTATTGATGAAGTGCAATGTAATCCTGTACTTTTTAAGCAACTGTCTGTAATAGATAGGAAAATGTTTCATGCAGGGCAGCCATTTTGTAGCAAAGTAACTACTAAGGTAGAGGATTGTTATTTTGTGTGTGGTAAGAAAGCATATAAATGGTTACCTGAGAATTGGTCCGGCAGTTGTTTTTTGGGGTACCTGGTTCCGGCCATACGACACACTGCAGTTTTGCCTCAGGGAAATATTCGAAATACCCGAGATGTAGCCAAGAAAGCTGTCAGGAAGCCTGAAAATCCAGTGGGATGGATCGAGGCGGGCTGGAAAGACCACCATACCGTGGGTACCAAGCTGACGCACATGGACTTGAGTGATGCTGTGATATCGTGGGCAGGCATATTACCTGCATATGGCGCAGTGAAATCAATTTGGGAGCTGCAAAAACTGTCTAAACTTCTCGAAGTAATGAGTAATGCAACTTTTTCTGCTCTTGAATTGATAACTGATGAACTGAATGCTATGAGAACTGTAGTGCTCCAGAACCGTATGGCTCTTGACTTCACCCTAGCGGCGAGAGGTGGTACGTGCACTTTAATCAAAGAAGAGTGTTGTGCATATATACCTGGTCATCAACATGAAATAAACGACCACCTTGAGGTGATACAGCAAGTGTCAGCCATGACCAAACCAGACCCAAACATTCTGACGGACTTTTTCCAGAATTTGTTTGGGGGGGTGGGGTTCCATCCTAATGAACATCCTGATTGCCATTTGTGTGGGATTACTCCTATTAGGAGCATGTATTTGTTGTGGTATTCCCTGCATGAAAAAGTTAATCAAAGAATTTATAGATATATCAGTTTCTGAGACTTTGTATCAAAGTACTGAAATTGAAGAATTGTTAGAATGTGAAACACTTTCATAAGTTTAAACTGAATGACTCTCTTAACTACAAATCCTGAATGGAAGAAGTTAGGAGACGAAGCAAACTGTTTATTCTTTTGAAAATAGAATTAAAAAGTATTAACAGGGGGGAAATGTCAGAAAAATATGTATTAATGTGTGTGCTTAATGCTGATTAGAGACTAAATAAGTTAACACGTTTTTCATTCTATTTTATATGCACTGTTTTATATACAGTTAAGTTTTATATGAGACTAAAAGATGCTTTTTGAAACTGCAGTGTGCTTTCTGAAACTTGCAAGATGCCCTCTGACCTAGTAATTGCTAGCACAGCAATATTCATGTTTATGCCTTTTGGAAATGTACTTGAGAAGCAGGTGATTATCTGTTAGGTCAGGAAGAAATGAATGAACAATGCTATATTCTGTAATGTAATGATTTCAAACAATCAGCTCTGTTCGAAGTATGAGAACATGCACAGCTGCAGAAGTTAGAGATAACATAGACAAAGGACTGTTAGAGAAATGAACTGCAATCTATACTTGTTTTGTGCTCAAATTAGCCATAGTACCTTGAATGGTAACATTGCATATATCTAACAGGTGGTAGCCAAGGCCACGTTGTTTTTCTTAGGAAGTTTCTCACAAAAATTGATAGTACCAGCAGAATATTGTAAAAACAATCACTATGAAATGATGATGACCAAACTTGTGATTCACTACGTCAGCTTGGTAGGCAATGTCTTATTAGAAAATGTATAAACATGCCTGCATTTCCTGATTCTAGTTAGACAAACTCTGTATTAGCACGTTTTTGTCTCCATGTTGCAAGATTAAAGTGCCTTAACCTGAACCTACTGTGTATTGATCATTTTTAAAGTATATTTTTCCTTTAACAATATATATATATATATATATATATATATATATATATAGAGAGAGAGAGAGAGAGATATGTATATGTATATATATATATATATATATATATATATATATATATATATATATATATATATATATATATACACACACACATACAGACATCTACATATATAAATACATTTCCCCTACTGTTGAATGACTGTACTGGATGATATGTTTGAAAAAACATCAGAGTTATTTACATCTGACATGGCTTAGTGGTAAATCACTTTGGCTATACTATACAGGGTTCTGGGCTTGAGACTTGAAACAGATGATTATTTTGTTGCTGGGCAGAACAGGGGCTGTTGAAGACAGAATGATTAAGGCACTTTAAAGCAGTTGTAAGTAGGTTTATACAGTGCTAAGCGATGCTTACGTGAGCTTAGCTTCACTTATGGCCGCTTAAACCCACGCTAATTTCAAATAAAGAAAAGAAAAAAGGGAGATAGCAAAGTGGTGAAATTGGGGCCAGCTGGGGGACAAACAAGAGGAGAAATAAGTGGGGATTTGCAGGATGGGTGTAGGAAAAGACCATAGCTCTGCATTTCTTTGGCAGCAACAGCTGCTTCCAATGTGGGCAATTTAGAATTTGGAGCCTCACTCCTTACAGGGAGGTGTGTTGGAATCATACAATATGGATGATTGGTAGGGTTAGATTGTGTGCTAGGTACATGTCTCTGGGTGAAATGCAGAGCTATGTATGAGACGTGCTTTTTTGTGGGACAGATGTCCTTTTTTTTAAGGTGAGAGTGGGATGTTAAGGAAGGATTATTGGTAAGTGTGGTGAAGGAGGTTTGGTAGGAGAGGTTGTATTTGCAGACAGACAAGACAGCAAACATGGGCGGTATATGACACATGGGGGGTAAACACCTTGACAGGGAGGGTGGTTGGGAATCTGAGGCTCATGAGCCCCCCCAGATGGTAGTAGTGGCACTGATGTCCCCACCCAATGGCAGTCACTGCTACTCCTTCACAGCCCCGAAGGTGGGTGTGCTGTGGGGCTGGGCTGGAGGGGCCACTTGCCCCTCTAGCTACAACAGCCTGCCCTCCACCTGGTGCAGGCAGTCATCCAGCGCCATCTGGCGAACACTGTGCACCATGCCACAGATCTCATCCTGGGTGGCAACGTCCTCACCTTGCCCAATTGTAGAGGGGGCAAGCCCCATCCCCTGCAGTGGTTCCACCTGAGAGTGGTGCAGGACCAGAAGATGAAGGAGGTCTGGGTTGGGTCCCAGACATGCTGGGACCTGGTGCCTTGGCCAGGTGGGGTGGGAGAGGTGGATCCGCTGGGATCTGCCTTCCCATATGTGCTATGGTGTGGAAATTAACAATGAATATTGGTTAGTCATGCACAACACATTACAACATTGGTCAAAATAGCATGTATGGATATTCCCATTTACCCAAAACAGTGCAATTATAACAGTGCCATAGCAAACAAAACTCATGCATATATGGAATGGCATTCAGGGTTGCAACAGCATGCCAGTTAGTGGTATGTCAGGCAAGCAATAAGATGATTATTCAGCAGAGAATATTAGTATACACACAGTTTAAACAATGATAAACCAAATTGAACAACGGTCCCAACAGTAGAGGTTTGTTTAGGAACATACCCATGTTGGTTTCAGTGTGATGGTTGGATCAGTTGAGTGGTGGTGGAAGGGAACAGATTCAACTGACAACTGCTATCAAGTATATTTGTCAGTACACTACTATTCACTGCTCTACATTCTGACCACACTTAGACTCTACCTGGACCATGGGGCTGCTACAGCGCACCAACAGCTGTAGATATCAACAGAGCAAGTGTACCCTTATTTTAGTTATACACATCAGACCTGTTTCAATACCAATTTCTTTACCTGTGGGCCTGTGCAGATGAACTGTATGCACATTACATTGCTGTTTCTGCACATATTTCAGATTCACATATTAGTTGCAGGCCCTGGAGTGTGTGTTGTGCCTTTCACATACATATACTGTGACATTCTCTGTGTGCAGGTTTCTTGTCAACTGATGAAACTATCCATGACAGCATGACACATGAAGGGCTTGTCTGGGGCAGACTGCAGAGTGTGGATGTCTTGCTTGCATCTATTTGTAGGACTGGGGCTGATCAACACAGCAATTGTACACCTTTCATAGTTGTACACATCATACTAGTAGTTCTATTCAGATTTCTTTACCTGTGTGCCCTGTATAGAAAATGCATGTGTTGCAATACATTATTTTTTTCTATTCAGATTGCAGTTTAAAACTGTAGAACCAGACTGAAATATTAGTGGTGGTCCCTGGATTTGAACCGTGCTGTGTGTGCTAAATTGAACTACATGTCTAGTTTTATCAGACTGAGCTACTGTGAAGGTGTGTGTTGTTTCTGATATTTCTATCTAGTACATATTTTTGTGCACAGTACTCTTATTATGACATGATGCATTATTTGTTTCCCATTTTCAGTACAAATTATGCATACACAACAGACATTGGTGTCACTGTTTGTGAAACATGTGCACATTAGCTGGATTGCACATTTGACTGTTTTACAACTACATACTGCAATTTAGATTCCTGAGTACACAGTGTAGGTTTTAGGTCTGCATCTGTTAGCCTTATACATTTCTCAGTACATTCACAGCTACATATGGCTGAAATTGAAAGGTTAACACAGGACAATGCTGGCAGACAAACAAGTAAAACACATTCTGATGGGAATATGTAATGTTGCTTTTTTCCAGTTATTTGACATGCCCATTCTAAAGTATGCAGACAAACAGTGCTAAATCAGTTCACCTCAGTTAATGCATTCTGCAGGACATATACATTTCTATTTATCAGGTACAAGTAAGATGACACACATCAGTGTTTGGAATTACTGTGTATGACTCAGAACTCTACAATTACTATTCCTGCATGATCTGCATAGGGGAATGCTTTTCATTTCTAACTGTTACAGTAGACCTGACATGGCACTTTCTTGGCAGGTTCACTCAGGCACACTCATATATAGTCTAATATTCCTCTCCTGCATATTGTACCTTGTTTGCTACTAATATCTGTATTACACAACAGCTGGGAATACTCCATTGTAACACTGGCAGCCTGACTTAGGCATTTATTCCTGACTTGTTTATATATACAGGCAGTACTATCATTACTATAATTTTGATTTCTTATTGCTAATAGTAGGGGGTATTCTGTACTCACCATACTGCAGATGCAGCTGGGCCAGTTGCTGGGCATGAGCCTGTATATTCTGAGACCTCTCCATAGCAGCTGTAGGGGGAGACATCACACATTAATCACACCTGCACAATTACAAGTTGAACTTTTTCCATACTTAGTTAGAGATACATAAGCCTGCATACTTGCAAACAGGTGGGACATCCTGTGCTTGGGCTTATTCTTAGATACACTGGTCCAAGAGTGCATCTCTCCTCCACTTCAGGTCATTATGGTGATGGCGTACCTGCTCACCAGTCCGGGGTATGCCAGTGGCACTGGTGAGATCACATGCAAGCTGGTCCCAGGCCTCTGCTTTGTACTGCGAGCCCTGGTACTGGCCCTGCAGCAGCCTGCTGTCATGGTTTTTAACTAGGAGCCCAACCATGACCCTGGATTCCTGGATGCCCCAGCATTGCACTCAGAAGTGCACAGCTTCTCCAACGCCAGCCATTATGGTCCTGCTGTGTGCAATCCCAAATGGTTGTGGCTGTATTCCCACCTGTGCAGTTTAAATAGGGCAGTTTTCCTGCACTTTTTCTTGATTGGCTGGTTTTAATATGCTGCACTATGCTTAGCTCCACGCAAATCCACATAGCAATTCTTGCACCAACTAAGCAGAGCTGAAAGCAGGTAAGCAATGCTTACACTAGCAAAGCATTGCTTAAATCTATTTTTTTCATTAAATTTATAAATTTTTTTTTTCATTTATATTTTACATATTCTCACCCCTACTGTGCTATACATGAGCCATATGACTGACATCTGTCATTCACATTCCTTAAAAGTTTATTAAACAATTTGCTAGAGGGGGGAATTCAAACCAAATATGTTCTACAGGCTATACCATGGCAGTACTACTATGCTACAGCAGCTTGATGATGTTTTCTATCACAGTAGCACTTGTCTATCATTTTCAGGATTTCAGCCAGGCTAAGCATAGCATCGCGCCACACAAACAAGCTGGGCAGTGGTTAAACTTTGGATTTATTTCATGAAAAAAAATATTATTACTTTTTTTATTTTTTTATTCCTTTCCTCTTGCCCCACTGCTTCCATGTATGTAGGGCAATAATGCATACATTTGGGGTTGTGAACTTGAAGGCTGCTGCCTTTTAGGTGTTTGTGGCTTTTATTATTTTTTTTCAGTGTTCGCAGACACTGAAATGTTAGCTATTTATATTTCAGTATCTGTGGACACTAGTTTACTATATAATATTAGAGCCAGGATCTAATATTATATAGTTTGACACTCATCAGAGTGAAGGGGGTGTGTTTCAGGTGCAGTTTATTATATAATATTAGTGCCAGGATCTAATATTATATAGTTTGACACTCATCAGAGTGAAGGGGTGTGTTTCAGGTGCAGGCACTGCTGACACACGCCCCCTGCGCTTGTTCCTGGCTCGTGTCCATTTAGTTTAGATAGCAGCATGCCTTCATGTATATGCAAGGCGCACTGCTATCCTAAATGGACATGAATGACTCCATGCAAGAATAGCCGTGCACCGGGTTTTAAACAAAAACAAAAAAAACAGGAAATAGCAGCTCTGTTTACATTTGAGCACTGGGTATGCCTTGGGGCATAAACAGGAAGGCAATGGGAAGGGAAAACAGCAGTAGAAAGACAATCAAGGAGAACTAGCATAGCTGGCAGGTAAAATGTATCAGAATCAGCCAATTACACTGGCAGCAGCCCAGCCCAGTCCAGCACACTACTATAAACTACGCAAACACCTTCAACTCTGTTTTTTCTCACAAACTCTAACCACCGGTGTACACAGACAGGGAAAATTTTCCAGACAAAACAAACAAAATGATAGGGGCTGCTGTCGCTCTCATAAATCAATATGTGGAAGAGGCTTAGGGTGGTGAAGATGAGAATGCTGATGACCAACCCACAGTGAGGAGAAGGAGAAGAGTGTACAGACCCTGGTAACCTACTGGGGGCTACATGAGCTGGAGATAGTGGAGCACTATAGGGTGGACATGGACATCCTACACCAAATTGTTGAGCTGTGCCGGCCACGCCTCACACACAGAACCAACAGAGGGAAACCCATCCCAGTGGATACCAAGGTATGTGTAGGTGTAAGAATACTAACCACAGGTACCTCCCAAAGCCCAACTGTGGGGATATCATGGGGATTTCACAGGCATCTGCATCCAGGGTACTCTACCAGTTCCTGGATGCCATGTCAGCACATGCCAGTGAGCACATATATTTCCTCATCACCCATGAGGCGTTAACCAGCAATATGTGGTAGTGGGTGCTATAGACTGCATGCACATACACATCAAAGCACCACCTGGTGAACGGGGTAGGGTCTACATAAACAGCAAGGTCTTCCCCTCCATCAACTGCCAGGTTGTGTGCAATGTCCAGGGCATTATAATGAATGTGTGTGCTGGCAGCCCTGGAAGCTATCACAACTCCCACATCTGGTATATGACACAGCTGTACCAGAGATTTGCCAGTGGGGGCATCCCATATGGCAACCTAGTGAAGGATGCTGGTTACGCACTGGAGCCGTGGCTGATGACACCCATCAGAAATGCACACACACCCGAACAAGAACTCCATAATGAGGCACACACACAAACTAGAATCATAATAGAGCATGTGTCTGGGATGCTCAAGTTGTGGTTCCAGTGCCTGGACATATCTGGTGAAGCCTTGCAGTACTCTCCAGCTACAGGTACAGAACTTTTCATTGTATGTGCCATGCTACACAATATGATTGTGCGGAAACAGCTGCAGCAGGAAGAGCACGGGGCAGGGCCACACAGCCCCCCACCATTGCCAAGGCTAGCACAGGCACAGAGTGACTCAGAGGAGGAACAATCTGAGCCTCCGATGTAGGCAGAAGGAGGCATGCCCAGTATGCCCAGGCTTTGGCAAAGAGGTAACGCATAGAACATACACTGACATGGTAGGAACACAGGGAATGACACCTCTCTCTGACTCACACATACAGTAAAAGGGATGCCAAACATGACACTACCCATGCTTTACCATGTATAGAGAGTGTACTATGTGTATCTGACATAGTCAGCCCTCCAGCACCATCCTCAATACTGGCACAGCCACAAATAACTCATTCTTCTTATCAACTGCTGAAAGGAGTAGTATGTTCTGCTAGTTGTAGCTATGGTATGGATGTGAGCATGCCAGGGAATCAGGTGGCTGAATGGGATGGCAGCAGATAGTGGACACCTATATGGGCAGCATGAAATCCATAACAAATACTGGTGTCAACAAAGTAGACAGTACTAGACAAGGTGACAAATCCCACTGCAGTACATGTGGTGGCCCAAATGTGTGTCCATAGGACACACACATGCATATCACTGAGGTTCACATACCCAACAACAGCCTCAGCCAGCAGGACAGGTGTAGATGACAATAAAGAAAGGCTGGGCTAAGGCCTCCATTAATGGCAATGGAGAACAGCCCCCCTTCAGCCCTGCACAGACAGACTACAACAGGTCAGGCAGTTGTATGCTAGTTCTGCAGGGTATGAAGTCTGAAACTGAAATGTAGGTCAATAAAACCTAAGATCTGTACTCTACAGATATGCCTCTAGTCTGCATGATAGGTCAGAATACAAAATGAAATGGAAGCTAATAGAGTACCTGAAATACCAATACAGTCATAGCAAATGTTCACAGTTGTCAGATGTGCCCCCCCAATCCTATGTAGAAATGTAGTAACATGTACGAGTGGGGTTAATAACAGTGGAGCACAAATTACCTGAGCTGGCCCAATTTACAGGATAGATTGTTGCTTGTGTACAATATGCAGGGCTCTGTGTGTTAGGTTGTTGTGTGTTGTACATTGTGTGGAAGTGGTTATCATGTAGGCATGGAGGATTGTGTCCTGGTGGCCTATGGCCACTACTGTTGATGACAGGGCCATGTTCTGACAACTGCAGTGCCAACCGCAATGCATCCCAGCAAGACCCAATTCAGCAGTCATCTATACTCATTGTTCAGATGTCAATATCTGTCACCATCTGAAAGATAGGTATGCCATGAATGTGGGCCCAAACATACACACAGTACACAGGTGGAAGTACCCTAGACAGAGCACATAAAATGTAACTGTCAACTGCATACACAGCACATTAGTTGCCTGTGTAGTATGGAATACTGATGTAGTCTGGCCAATCAGTGGCAGACCACACAAGGCACAGTTATGAAGTAATGAGAGACTGCCTATGTCCCCACACAAGGCAGCATAAGGGGAATGTCCCAGGTATATCTGTGAGTCAGTTGCAAAAAGCCTCCATATCACACATGCACTCAGCTCATCCCACCATCATCCACAGGTTTATCACAGGTCATATCCCTGCTGTTGGGAATGAGTACAGTATGACCCCCACTTCTGTATGGGAATACCCACAGAATGAAGCATGCTGAAGAGATGTCCCATGTAGGTGGGTCCCTAGCTGTAAGCAGCACCCTGCCAGCATCCAGAACAATGGCTTAATATGGACAGGAACTATTGCCATTAACACCTCGCACACTTACCCTGTCACCCCAGGGTAATCCAGTGGCTCGCAACCTGGGACTGTAGGAGTGACAGAGTGCACTGGCCTGCATCACTACCAAATGCCCTACAGTCCTCTGTCAAAGGCAAGTGCCTCAGCTGTACTGCCAATGTATGTTATCTCATGGGGTCCCAACTAACAACATAACGTAGTCCACAGAACACAAATGCAAGGCCATGTCAACAAATCCCAGTAGCATCCCCACCATGTCCTACTGCATGAACTGTGGACCAACCCCTAAATACCGCTGGGATGAAGGGAAAACTATAGGGATACTTCACAGATATCACTCGCATAATGTTCGGAAGAGGATAGTATAACAGAGTGGGGAGGTGTAGAAGCATGGACACCATGGAGTGTGTGAAGTCTGAAATTCTGATGTGTGCCCATACTACCCCTGCCTGCAAACCCAGTAATGGGTGGCTACAAACCCAATTGTAAACCACAATGTGAAGGGGAACTGACTAGATATATGAGACCTGCTTCTGGGTAACCTGGGTAAATCTGTAGAGCTAAGAGGTATGGCCACAGCAGGATATGGCCATTTTGTTATTTCGATAGATGTACAAGCAGGGGATCCTCAGCCACTAGAGTACCAAGATGTTGGACCATTTACACAGATCCATCAGCATGAGTCTGCAGCTACCCCTCCAAATTGGCATGAGTGTACAAGAATGCATAGGTTGCAGACCACAATACTGGATA
Organism: Protopterus annectens; assembly: GCF_019279795.1. Taxonomy (NCBI): domain Eukaryota; kingdom Metazoa; phylum Chordata; order Ceratodontiformes; family Protopteridae; genus Protopterus; species Protopterus annectens. The sequence continues at coordinate 1,749,647,549 of NC_056726.1, read as the reverse complement.
CAGCTTCATTCATCTTGTATTTCCCTGGAAATAACTGTGAGCAAATAAGTATATCTGTTGGTAGTTGATGACATAATATATCACATTGTAAAACAGTACATGTCTGAATATTTCTGCTAACACCAACCATGTAACACAAGCATCACAGACAGCAATAGTTAGAGTATCCCTCTATCTGTCGCCCATTGTGACTCCATATTGTCAACCTATCTATAGATATCCTGCAGAAACAGGTTGCTAGCTGTAGGTGTAGAACACAAAATCCTGCACTGGAGTACAACCTACCTGGAATAGATTCATACACGCAATACAGAAGGTTATACTGGGCATGCTCCTACACTTTAGAGAAATGAAGCCCATGTCTGACAACTACAGTGGACTGTAGATATCTGTCAGTCGGAGATGTCTGTGCACATATACCACACTGCACACCATTTATGCTTTGCACACACATTGGATAGGAATACTCACACATATCCAAGGCCAACACACTATAATAGGTCAAACATACATACACAGAGATGTGGGGAACACAGAGGCAGACAGTGACAAAGAGATTGCCATTATGAGTCCTGTCCCACTCACCACACATCCAATTGGCCAATATCACATGATGTGCCAATGTCAATCACTGTAGTCATTTGCTTTAGGTAGCCCTCAGCCCTATAGTGTCTGTGGTGCTTGTGATAACTGTGTCACATGATAGTACAACTCAGTATTCATCTAGCATTTGTATACACCCAGTCCTGTCAAATGTAAAGTTGTGTGTGACTGAGTGCTGTGTATGTGTTCCCAGACGAATGGTTTATGGCCCATTCACACACACTGCACTTCTAATAGCCCATGTTCGCACTCATGCTGATGTCAGTCACCTTGAAATAACCATCTGGCCAATTATCAGTCCCATAATCTCTGTGGCGCATGTGATAACTGTGTAATGTTATAGTGTAACACACTAGTTAGGTAGGAGATCTAATCTCAGATACAGCAACTGTGAAATTCTGTGTATGTTTAGAGATTAATGATTATGAGGCCATTCACAGTCACTACACCTCCTATTGCCCTACCTTAGAAAACCTGCTGATGTCAGTCACCTTGAAATACCCCTTTGGAGAAGGGCTATCTCTCTAAGCTCCATGCCACATGCAATAACTGTGTAATGCTATAGGGTAACATACTAGTCAGGTAGTAGTTCTAATCCTAGGTATAGCAAGTGTGTGTGTGTGTGTGGGGGGGGGTATAGAGATTAATGACTTTGAGGCCATTCACAGTCACTACACCTCCCATTGCCCTACTTTAGCAGGCCTGCTGATGTCAGTCACCTTGCAATACCCCTTTGGAGAAGAGCTAACCATATAAACTCTGTGGCACATGCAATAACTGTGTAATGCTATAGTGTAACATACTAGTCAGGTAGGAGTTCTAATTCCAGACATGGTAATTGTGAATATATGTGTGTGTGTATAGAGATTAATGATTTTGAGGCCATTCACAGTCACTACACCTCCCATTGTCCTACTTTAGCAAGCCTGCTGATGTTAGTTACCTTGAAATACCCCTATGGACAAGGAACAGTCCTATAAGCTCTGTCGTGTGAGCCATAAATGCAGAACAATGTAGTAGCAGTAACTACACAGCTATGGGTTTGAATCTCATCTGTGGCAAGTGTATCTGTGAACCCCAAAGATTTTGGCCCCATTTACAGCCAGTACACATCTCAGAGCCTGACTTTAGCAGTCCTGCAGATATCATCCACCTTACAAGTACCTGTTGCCAAGCTTAAACTATGTCAGCTCAGTGGTGCATGTGGTAAATGTGTAACATAATTGTCCGTAAAGATTCTCAGATCGAGGTTTGAACCTCACCCCTGGCAAATGTAAATGTGTTATTAGGGTAAAAATATTTTTGGGATCTGTCACCCACTACATCACCCAATGCCAGTATTTACAAGGGCTGGTGATGTTCCTCACCTTAGAAGAACATTGGAACAGCAGTCATCCAATAAGCTCCGTGGTGCATGCAATAAGTGCAGTACACTGTAGTAGATACATAGCTATGTAGGGGTTTGAATCTCAGTGCTGGCAAGTCTGTATGTGTGTCTGTCATCAATATCTTGTGTGGAGTTTGCTGTGATTGTGTAATGACAGGATGCAGTGTAGGGCGGGCTTTGCTAAATTATTATATTGAGGATCTACTATATGTCACAATGTCAACCTTACAAGGACAACAGATGTCAAACACCAGAGAGGCTGGTGTTAACAATCTATAGCCCTACATGTGACATTATGGATCAATGAACAATATAGGCATCCCTTGTATTACTCAAAGAACACTCTCCACTCATGTCTCATACACAAACACACTTGTCTAGGCAACAACCACTATATTGGTAGTTCCCTGCATATTGCCCACAGATAGTAACCACAATGTGATTGCATTGGACTACATGCCTGTTGACCACAACAGTGCCACTGACATCAGAAAGTACTGTGATGTGTAACATCTCCTGACTGAGTGTGTGTTATCCAGCAAGTAAAATGACATGGCACACTGTTCCATTACTGCAATAGGCAAATAAATGATTACAGTGGTCCTTTTGCTATGTTCCTCACTAGGCACCTGCAACAACTGTATAGTCTGCAAATGTAACCCACAAAGGGAATACCATGCCTTATACACATGACCTGTATGGACAGATGTCACTAACTCCACTGAATACCTGCATCATCCTGTCAATGTAGGTGCAAGCATGACCTCAGTTCCATAGCCAGGTCTCCCCAAATGAGGTCAGGAATGCTACATTAGAAGATAACTATCTGTACACACAACATGCCCCAGAGACCTCAAGTACACTTCCACATGTCAAAGAACATGTGTGTGGGACATGTGCACAACCCAGACATTGTTCATGTTATGGAATATAGCTCAAATACATGGGAAGCAGTGCACATCACTGGCCACCCACAATAGTAACCCAGATGAGTGGATGGTGAATACAATACCCACCTGTGGGGACGACTCCAGGGACTAAACCCCTGAGCCACACTGGAGACCATTATCATGTGACCTGATGCCAAGGTATTCTCTTTCTCTAGCCTTGTACAGCTATCAGGCCCATTCACCTACTACACACCTGCGAAGCAATGAACCTATGCATCTCAGTACTGGTAAATGTGTGTGTGTGTGTGTGTGTGTGTGTGTGTGTGTGTGTGTGTGTGTGTGTGTGTGTGTGTGTGTGTGTGTGTGTGTGTGTGTGGAGATTAATGATTCACAATCATTACACCTCCCATTGGCCTACTTTAGCATGCCTGCTGATGTCATTCACCTTGACATAACCCTTTGGCTGTGTATCTCCTACATAAGCTCTGTGGTGCTTGTGATAACTGTGTAATGCTGTAGTATAGCAAACTAGTTATGTAGGTGTTCTAATCTTGATCCAGCCAACTGTAATGAAGTGTGTGCTTCCCTAACACAGTGTGTGTGTCTCCAGTGACACCTGCTTTTGTGGACATTTACATGTACTGCACTTTCCTTATCCCTTCTTTAGCACTGTTGCTGATGTCATTCACCTTCAAAGACACCTTTTGACAGCTCTCCAACATGTAAATTCTGTAGCGTGTGCAATAACTTCATAACACTGTAATAGTAATACATAGTGAGGTATGGGTCTGAAACTCAGTACTGGTAAGTGTGTATTTGTGCATGTGTCATCAGTATCCTGTTGGGTTGAGTGTGCACTGACAGGATTCACTGCAGTATGGGTTTCGCTACATCATTATATTGAGGATCTATATGTCTATTGTCCACATTACAAAGCAAACAAGTTTTCAAACACTGTAGAGTCATGTGCAATTACTATGTGACAGTATGGATTAGTAAACAATATAGGCAACTGTTATAATACCCAGATACCACTCTCCACCCACAGATCATACACAAACACACATGGCTCTTGCTCTCTTACACCCTTCCTTTCTTACTTTGTCTCTGTCTCTCTCTCTCTCTCTCTCTCTCTCTCTCTCCCCCTCTCTGGTGGATGTGGAAAAGTACATCTGTTTTGCATAGGCAGCAGCTTAAGCTTTGTAAGGAATGCTCATGATCAGCTGATGGCCTATGCACGAATTGCAGTACCGCACTTGCTAATTGTATGTGGAACAGCTGTGGTATCATTCCTATAGCCAATTGCATGGAAACACACTCCTATAACTAAGCATTTCATATGGGTCTTGGCCCTTTTCCTTCACTGTGAGCAGGACTTCATGTGGGTATTTGACAAACAGCATCACCGAGGGTAGTTGGAAATACCTCTTACAACATACACTGTGGAGACAGGCCAAAAAAACAGGAGGAGGATGTTCCAGACATGGGGACAAAATGTAAGTATTGCTGTTCTACATTTGAAGTAATGTTGGTTTAAAAGGGTTTGAGTGGAAATGGCTGTTCTACATGATTTACAGTCTGGCATGACAGTGTTATGTGGTTGAGTAAACTCTCACCTGTAGAGCTATCTGCAGATTGTCCAGAGTTTGGAGTCTTATATGTGTTGTATTACTCACATATTTCCTATCTTTAGAAATGCAGTAGCATACTCTGAGGACTGCAGTCAGTACATGGTGACAGCCATGTGAGTTACTGACTTCATATCCCTCAGAAGAGATATATCACAGCAAACCCTGTTACACCAGGAAATTTCTCAGATTATCACAGCAATATGTCAATATTGGCACTGTGTTTGTGCCTCTGTCTCCCAAGTCTGTCACTCTTTGTCTATATGCCATACAGTAAGAGGTGCATATGTATAGTACATCATTATTTACTTACATCATACCTGGTATCAAGCCAGTGAGATATCAGAGTGCTAGAAATGTCATGTATAGTAGGCCTCATATTTGAGAAGAAAACCTGGACATTCTGTTGTAGTGTGTACAGTAGTGAGGTCTGTGTACTTATGGTGATTGTTGAGAGAGTGTGCATTGTAAATATGTTACTTGGCCTGTGTACAGACTGTGGCAGATATCATTGTTCTTGGTCCTGTTCTATCTGATATTGCATGCTGCTACAGTTTATGGTACCCTATCAGCGTACATATTTGTTGGGCCAGACTGGCACATGTCACATACCACAGGCATCAGACCACACTGTGTATTGGCCCAGTATATGTAGGGTTACTGTGTGAGTGGCTCATATGAGGGTGGTGCTGTTCACACAGTACATATACTGTAATATTACTTAGGCTTACCATAATGTGACTGTGTTCAGATTGGTTGTGGGTATGCACTTTCACACTGGTGTCTGTTACTCTGTGCTGTTACATGCCTGTAGTGCCTGCTATATTTGCAAGTACATGTGTATTCCCCCATAGGAAACTTGGGTCAGTGTTGTGGCAGTCTGCCTGTAGTTTTCACAGTGCTTTGTGACATGCCTAGCAGCTCAATGTATTTACCTAGTGCGATGTTATGTCCAGATATTTGTCAGATGAACTGTTGCCTGGCCACCATAACTGTTGTGTATGTCTGAAAAAGCAGTGGGATGGTGTAAAGATGTCTGTCACTAAGTAGTGTGAAGTATGTGAGCTTGGGACCTCTGCTCCTCCAGTTAATATGTGTTAGGACAGACAGGAGTGTGTGAATGCATCAACTGTGTGAGCTTATCTATTCCAGTATTTTTGTGAAATCCCCATTTACATGGCTGTAAACATCTACTTTGCCAGGCTTGGTCCACACATCTTGCACTAAGGAGATCTGTGCATACATCTGCACTGACAAGATCATTACTGTGATTTGTGTGGTACTTCACTATGATGATCATATGATGTCTGTCAGTAACTAATGGCATACATGTCAGTATCAGAAGTGACTTCCCACACAAGGATGAAGCCAAACATATTGGCACTAAACCAAAGAGAGCCCAACCGATAAGGACATATTCTAATGTGATAGGGAATGTCACAAAGACTGGTGTGGTGGAATAAGGTACTGTTAGATGAAACTCCAGTTCTGGAGCTAGTCACAGTGTTATTAATAACAAGGGATATGGGGATGTATATTTAACTAAATTTCTGCAAACCAATTGTGAGTTTGGTAAAGTGATTCAGGAAAATGATAATGATATGCACACTGATGTCCCTGATGGATCATTAAGAGAGTATATATATTCTCTTGGGAAAAATTTGATTAATGGTTTTAAACTGGATACTGCATATCTCAGCAAGTGTTTGATGTTAAATATAGCTCCCATGGGGTTGCGTTTTTTAAACATCCTATGGATGTCACTGTAACTGAAAGAACTAAACATGACTTTAATCAATTATTCAGTCAGTTTGGATTTGATTTCATGAAATTGCTGATAAAACTGAATGATGAGAAGTTATGTTTCTTAATGAGTGAAGTAGAAAAGCTTAACCATGCTATTGTTAATGACTTATTATTTTCACAATGGCAGAAACTATATGTTAAACAATTTAATATTGCAGAAAAGAAGGTACAGAAAATTTGTGGTAAAAAAAGTAGGAATATTATTAGAGATGTAGAGCAGTATAAAAATGCTACAGCATATCCTTGGAGTACAGTCAATCATGGAAATAATATAAAGAATAAGGGGTATTATGATAAGAAGAGCTACAAGGATAGGGAGGTAATTCATGATGCGGCCCAAGCACACTTTGAGGGTGACAGATTAAATTTTCAGAGGGGTTGGAAACAGGAACAACACACAAAGTGGAGAAAGTATGGGAACTGGAAACAAAACAGGTTTCACCCCACACAGGGTCAATACAAGGACCAGTTTTGAAGGGGGAATGCGAGACATTGGTAGGTTATGATGATAGAAATAGAACTGTCAGTGGCAACATTATTGTTGATGGGGCGATTCACATTTATAATCATTTTAGCATTAGGGACAGTACATTTTGACCTTTTGTCTAGAGGAATGAAATACATTCCTACTACAGGTTTTCATTTAGTGGATTGTTTAAGTGAGATCAGACTTTTTCTTAGAAAAATCATTCTAGCCATTTTGTTTAAGGACAAGATTCACAATGTAAGTGAGTACAATTTCAGTAGTAAAAATATACTTAAAAAGAAAAGTGTATACGTTCCTCCTATGCACCCCAGTGTAGCTGTATATGAAAAGTTAGTTATAAGAGAGATCAATAAACTTCAAAATAATATTAGGGCAAGTAATACTAGAAGCAATCTAACTGGTGATGAATTAAAATTACTTAAGGATCTTAAGGAAGATTTTAAATATTCGTGTAATGAAGCCGGATAAGGGGGGGGTGTTGTCATCTACAATGCTATGGAATACACTACAAAAATGTATGAGATTCTCCAGTTGTCTGGTAATTATGAGATTGTGTCTATTAATGAAATCCATATAGCATACAAACGTATAGATATGTATATAGAAGAATTTTTGATAGACAATAGAATCACAGTTAGTTATATAAATGAAGTAGCGGTAAGGCTCCAAGTCTCTTCCAAAAATTTTTTATTGACAAGTAGCACAAGTGCTTTCATCAACTGGCTTCTTCAGGTGTACCCAACAACTAAAACATACCTGCATTTATACTAGTCATTTCTTAATTGCTTATAGTATTCTTAAAGGTATATATGTCTTATACAACAATCCTTAAAAATATGTATGACTATAAACCATATATTTAACCATTCTTAATACACATAAAAACAATTCTACTGCCTATATATATATAAATAAGGAATCTAAAAACATGAAAGCTTGTACATTGTATATAAAAATGCATACATTGCATAAATTTAAGAACATCATATAATAATAAACTACCTATGTAATGCTCTATTTTTTAGGAATGGTTTTAATGGCACATGGTCATTCATTCCTAAACATCCTAATATTCAATCCACCACTCATTCCCTCTGTAATGAGGACATCTAAGAAACTTATTGCTTTATCTGAATAATTCAAAGTAAATCTAAGAAAGTTTGTTGATGTATTAATATCATTGACAAACCTTTCCAGTTTTTCTGTAGAAAATTTGAGGAAGGAATGTCATGTTAATAATCTTCTTAGAAGAGATAGTATGCATCCTCAGTTTATTTTTAAAAATGTAGCACAAAATCAAGTATATCGAGCCTCTAGGCTTAATGCCATGGAGAATGATTTTGTAACACAATTAGACAGAGTCGAGGCAGATTTACTAGATAGGGGCTATGAGCAGAAACTGATTGACTCAAGTGTCGATACAGTGAGGAACATGAGGCATAGCAGAGCCAAACTGTATTTTTCTAAACCGATAGAAGGCAGTACAAAAAGCCAAGTCATTAATGCACAACCACTAAAGTTATGTTTTGGTTACTCCAGAAATATAAGATGTTATATGAACATCATTAATAAACACTGGAGTATTTTAACTTCAGATAGACAAGTAAGTAAATTGGTGGGCGCATTTCCAGAGTTCGCCTTTAAGAATAAGAAGTCTTTAAAAAAGCAACTGTGTGGTCCTAGAGATTTTAATATACAGAATAGCAAAGTAGGAACCAAACCTTGCACTAAATGCCAATATTGTAAATATATAAATGTGGACACGGATTTTTTACATCCAGACTCAGGTTTAAAAGTTAAACAATTTTAAAGTTAGTGCTAGGTGTGATTCCCCACATGTGGTTTATTTAGCTACCTGCAAAATTTGTAATAAATTTTATGTGGGGAAAATGGACAGGTTGTTATGAGACAGAATTAGAGAGCATATATATCACATCAAAAAGGGGAGTTTATTTAATGCCTTTAGCTAAGCATATTAAAGAGACGAGTATGCAACAGTATTTTGTCTTCAGGGTGATAGCTAGACGCTTTGATAACATGAAGGGTGGTGATGTTAGGGTAAGAATGGAAAATTTGGAAATAAAATGGATAGTTAAATTAAGAGCAGATTATGGCCATGGCCTGAATGATCATGTGCCATTAAAACCATTCCTAAAAAATAGAGCATTACGTAGGTAGTTTATTATTATTATATGATGTTCTTAAATGTATGCAATTTATGCATTTTTCTATACAATGTACAAGCTTTCATGTTTTTAGATTCCTTATTTACATATATAGGCAGTAGAATTGTTTTTATGTGTATTAAGAATGGTTAAATATATGGTTTATAATCATACATATTTTCAAGGATTGTTGTATAAGATATATATACATTTAAGAATACTATAAGCAATTAAGAAATGACTAGTATAAATGCAGGAATGTTTTAGTTGTTGGGTACACCTGAAGAAGTCACTTGGTGAAAGTGCTTGTGCTACTTGTCAATAAAAATTTTTTGGAAGAGACCTGGAGCCTTTCCTCTACTTCATTTATATAACTGAATTGATTCATCGTTTTTTTCTGAGGTACCTGGTTGCTGTTGTGGTTATTTTTTGTGAATAGAATCACAGTTGACACATATGATTTTTTGAAGGTTTAATTTCCCATATTATCAACCATAGTAGGTATTCCCAAAATTCATAAAAGCATTAGTGACCCCCCTTTCATCCTATTATCTCAGGAAGCCACTCCAAAACGTTCCCACTAGGTGCAGCAATAGACTCTTGGTTAAAGAATATGTATGTTAAAATTCCCCATATGGTGAAGAATTCTTGGGAATTTTTAGGTGGTTTCACCACTGACTTATGGAAAGAAGGGTTAATATATGTAACTATTGATGTAGTAGCCCTCTTTTCTTGTATTCCTAAGTAGGGAGGGAATGGATGCATTTTGCAATAGTATTAGAAAATATGGTAACCTATAATGGGACAAGTTTTGTCTAATTCTGGAGTGTATCTCAAGTGTGCTGGACCACAACTATATCCACTTTGAAGGTGAACATTATCGACATACCAGGGGGGGTAGCAATGGGGGCGGCTTGTGCCCCCATGTTTGCCAACCTGGTTATGTTGGATTGGGAAGATTCTGTCATTTTCAATAGTGGATATTTCAAGCACATTAGACATTACTCCAGATTTTTGGACGATATATTCATTCTTTGGGATGGTACACATGAATGTTTAAAGCCATTTATTGAATATTTGAACAAAAGTAGTCGTTTTTTGAGATTTACTCACACGAGCAATAGAGAGGGGGATAGTATATCTGGATACCTATATTTCCAATGGAGATAATGGATTTAAATCACAAATATATAGGAAAAGCACCTTCTCTAACAGCTATCTTGAATATACAAGTAATCATCCTAGAAAACTGATGTATAATATTTTCAAGGGACAATGTATGAGCAGCTCATATGACATCCACTTATACAGATATGATAGATGAGTTGGATTGTAGCACCAGTTTATTTAAGGAAAGGGGATATCCTAAACATATGATGGAAGATGTCAATAAATATGTCATTAAAGAATGGGGTAATAGGTATCCCCCACTTTTAGTTGTAAAAAATAGGGAAATTGATGCTATGTTTAAGTTAGAAAAAGGGGAAATTACTGATACAACTTATCATCAAGCTTGTATTCTTGAATATAGTCCTTTTGTTAATAAGGTTAAAAGTATATTAACTAATAATTGGAATGTTCTGATGGCTGACAAAGAGATTATGGATATTATAGGTGACAAACCTACATTTGTGTTCAAGATGGGCTGTAATATAAAGAAGTGCTTGGAACAAGGTAGAGTAGGAAGGGGGTTGGACATTAGAACAAAATATACAATTAAATGTGGCCATTGTAACCAATGCCATGCTATAATGGAGGATGAAGGAATAATATTGGATAATATTAATAAAACAAAAATCACATTCAGGCAGGGTAATTGTAATTCTAACTTAGTGACATATATTGCAAAGTGTATGGCGTGCACAGGGTACTATACAGGAAAAACTGAAAGGAGTCTTAAAAAGAGAATTTATGACCATCTATATAGTATTAGAAGAATGGATAATAATAATGCCTTATATAGGCATATTGAAAAATGTGGGGATAGCCATGCATTTAAATTTGCCATTTTAGAGAATATAAAGATAGACCCGAGGGGTGGTAACCACAAGGCCACCTTCGGTTACAAGGAGGTCTGGTGACAATTATTTACTGATGCATCTACACTGCCAGGTCTCAATGACCACATATCCATCAAACCTATTTTAGTTAAAAAGCATTAAATAGGAGTATGGCTAGCTATGTTTTTACCCACACACACACACACACACACACACACACACACACACATATATATATATATATATATATATATATATATATATATATATATATATATATATTTTATACATCATTTATATGTATTATGTATGCACTTCATTATGTGTTTTATACAATGCAGTATTAATTTCAATTGTTGATTAATGTTTTAGTTTCACAAAATGTGGAATTTTCTGTGTCTTGATATATATTTATATGTATTTTATTATTAAGACATTTACATATGACGTGGTGTAAATATAATGATTGAACTTAGTATTTTGAATACATACACTACAATAGGTGGTATTCATACTTTTGTAGAGTAAGATCACTTTAAGGGAAGTTATTTCGCTAAGTGATTTTTTTTGGTGCCAAAATGAAGTATTTAAACGGACTGTAGAGTCTTTTTAAAAACTGTTCAGATGAAGCCCACGTTTAGTGGGTGAAAGCGCTCAACTTTGGATGTATTAAAGAAGATTTTTACTGATTTTTATTGATCCAGTCTGGTTTTGTCATCTTGTGGAGTCCACAACAGTCAGTGTTCATGTTGTTGTGGTTTTGTGTGCTTTGTTGACTGAACACTTCATTTTTCGATGCTTAGTTTTGCTTATTTTTCATTTTATAGACTATCTGCTGTTTGGCATTGATTCATCATTCATTACATATTATAAATTTGTTTACTGTCCCAGACATCCCCCAATGTGCTTTCATTACATTTATTCATGTGTGACTATACTATCTGGGGTGAAAAATTATATGGTGCTGCTTACTGTGATGGATTTGAAGTCTTCTTAAGACTCTCAGTCTTGCTGGTTGGATTCTTCTAAAATCAAAGTCTGGTTATATTTGCATTCACAGTCTGTTGCATACAGAAACTTGCAGAATATACACTGATGAGAGAATATACTTTGCAGCATCAACTTAGAGCAGTAACAAATAACTTTTTATAATAAACCAAATGGACTAACGTTGCAGCTTAAAGCACTGTTCCACTTTACTTCTCATATAGTACAGATGATGTGAGAGATATAACATTTACCTCGAGACAAATATGTCTCTACCAATACCCCTAACATAACTGGATTCATACAGATCTTTATATACAATTTTAGTCATGCACATACATATACATTTCCTCTTGGTATTCTATGTTGGAGAATTGCTCATCCTGTAGAAACAATACTGATTGTTGCAGATGCTGACGCAAACTGCTGACTTAATAATATTATTTTTCAGCTTTTCTGACAGTATGAACATCCTGTTTTTTGTCTTTTGTATAAGAACATCTGTTCTTGTGCCAAGGAAACAGATTGTAACAGTGTCATAAACATGTCCTGTTGTTTAAGGAAACATATTGAGTCCATTATTTTTATATGCAGAAACATGTCCTGTTGTTTAAGGAAACATATTGTGTCCATTACTTTTATATGAAGAAAAAATATGTTTTTAAGGAAACAGATTGTCAAAGTGTTCTTTAAAAGCAGATTTTGCATTTTTGCTCTTGCATACATCCTGTTTGTAAGGAAATAATGTCCATTCAGCAGATTCCTTATTTTCCAAGCCACGGTCATTTAGTATGGATCTTCTTCTTCTTCTTTTGGCTTTTTCCCAGTTAGGGGTTGCCACAGCGGATCACCTGTCCGCTCATGATTGGCAGTGGAGTTTTACGGTGTTGAGTTGCCAGCCCACCACCCAACCTTCCACAGAAGGTACACACATGCACACACTCACACCTAGGGCCAATTTAGAGTGTCCAATCCACCTACAGTATGTCTTTGGGATGTGGGAGGAAACCGGAGCACCCGGAGGAAACCCACACGACCACAGGGAGGACATGCAGACTCTGCACAGAAGGCACCCCAGCCATGAATCGAAACGGAGAACCTCTTGCTGTAAGGCAGCAATGCTAACCGCTGCACCACCGTGGCCGCCCATGGTCATTTAGCATAGATGCTAATCACATATTGCTAAACTCTATTTCTACATTTAAGCAAGCTTTATATTATACCTTATTTATGTTGCATATTTGTAGCAAAGTTACTTTCAACCTTAGTGTATTGTTGAGCACACTCTAACAATTCCCTCTTTTTTATTTTAAACTAGGGAAATAAATTCAGCATTATTTGATAATACTTTTTCATTATGACAATTAACAACAGTAACTTGACTAGATTTTGCTAAGCAGACTTTAATACATGTGAATAATATGCAACCAAGCATTTCAATAACAATAAAAGAAATTAAAAATACAGTGATTTTTTCCTGTCCATCCTGTAAATAGATTACTAAACCATTCACTCCAATCATCATTCCAGTTTTTTCTAGTATGTTGAGACACTTGTGCAATCACTTCTAAATGTGCTTTTACAGATTCTGTTTTGTCTGGAATAAATGTACAACATTGTTCTCCTATTAAAGCACATGTACCCCCTTGGGATGCTAATATGTAATCTAATGCCATTCAATTTTGCAAAACCATACTTCGTATTGCTGTCATTTCAACAGTAATATCAAGGACTGCATTGAAAGTGGCATTTGTGAATACACCAACTAGTTTAGATAGTTTTCGCAGCTCCCAGATGGCTTTTGCAACTCCGTGCCAAGGGAAAATACCTACTCCAGAGATTACATCATCTCCTAAATCCATATCTTTTAATTTAATATAATCAAGATTTTGATGATATATACATGATATATCTAAGGTGTCTTCTGGATTTTCTGGACTTTCAATCACAGATAATATATCCCTTTTTTTTTTGCATTTCTAATGCTTCCTTTCGGTAACTCTTTTACATGATGCATTGCTGGTACCACAAATCCTGTATAACAGGTGCCATCCCATCCCTTTGGTAACCATTTATAAGCATATTTACCACAGATGTAATATAACCCATCTGATAGAGCAACACTGCTATTTACCAGACTGCCATTTACTTGACCCATAGTAGGAGTTTTATCATGTACAACTGTAAAGGTTTTATCTGTTTTACTTTGCCAACATGTAATATTGGTTATACACTCATTTTTATCATTTTGTGAAAAATGAAATATTGATGTGTCACTTAATATTAACTGACCCTTAATTGGTATTAAAATAGGAAAACCATGAGAAAATACTCCACGTACTGGTATGTGGTTGTAAAAATGTATAATTTCAATTGTTTGAATACAGTTGCTATTACCTACTGGAACAGTTTCATTTTGTTGAAAACATGTGATCCCCTGCACTATTGCAGATAACTGTACTCTTGCTTTACGTAATTGTACATTTATGACGATCTCCTGTTTCATTTATTAATACGCTCCAACTATTAAGAGAATTTAGTGGAATAGGTATTAGAGGCATTACCCCTGTTATTTTTGGTATTAAACTACATACCCAACAATTAGAAACATTCATGCTTTTTGCATACCAACATTTTCTTGCTAAAAAAGTGTTAAAAGATGGTGACCAATCATGTTCATTTTTCCACATTTCTTTACTCTCTCTCTCTTATGTAATATACAGTTTGATTAACAGGTTGTAAGTATAATTTAATACTAAGCAATACAATAATAGTTAGTATGATAGCTATTATCAATTTAAAAAAATCCTTTAAATAGAAATTCCATTGTTGAATCATTTTGCCTTTGGTCATCCAAAACTGGATTTCCAAAAGGATGCACTTTAAACCATGTCAATTTCATTATGGTTTTCTCTGTTGGAAACCTACAAGAGAATACATTTAATCAGATTTACATTGCTCACTGTTTTTGATCATTCTTAGTTGATCTTTATGTACCAGCATTGTTCTGTTTTTCTTTTTTCCTTTGATTTTGTACACTAATGGTCCAATTTGTTCCACTACTTCAAAAGGGCCTTGCCAATTGCTAGCCCATGGTCCTTCCATTTGGAATGTTTTTGCCAATACTTTGGTTCCACAGGGAAGGTTTTCTTCAGCTGGTAATATTGGCACCTTTTTCCATAGATGGAATGCTTGCTCCCTTGCATTATAGTCACATATACTAGCAAATTGTTTTAGCCATTCCTGAGGTTTGCTGATTTCTAGCATGGGCCTACCATTAGGTAAATCTTGGTCAAATGGTAATTGTATGGGCATTTTGTGGCCTGGCATTATTTCATATGAGGAAATACCTGCTTTGCTGTTTGGTGTCACTTGAATACCCATTAAAATACCAGGCAGATGATGTACCCATGTATTTCCCTTTTCCAAGCATGCCTTTTTTAGATGTTCTTTTAATGTCCGATTCATACATTCTACAATGCCATTAGATTGTGGATGGTATGGTACATGAAACCTGTGCTGTATGCCTAACAAATTACACATTTGTTTAATGAGATCACTAACAAATTGTGGACCATTGTCTGATTCTATGACCCGTGGCCATCCCCAATGACAGGAAATATTTTTCCATAAGGCTTCTGCTGTTGCCTTTGCTGTCATGGTTTTGGTAGGAATTGCTTCTACCCATTTTGAAAAGACATCTACTACTACTAGTAGATACCTGTAACCTACCTTTGCTGTTGGTAATGGACCTGCATAATCTATTTGAACTGCATACCATGGTCCATCCACTGGCTGTACTCAATGTAACTGAGGCTTTTTGCTTTTAGCATTTACCTGCAGTCAGATTAAACATTCTTCTATAATCAGTTTGCAGACCTTTTTTAAATTTGGGTTCCAATACTTTTCTTTTACAACTGCCCGTAACTTATCAGTTCCTATATGGCTTAGTATTTGGTGATTTCACTTGACCAAGTGGCGGTACATATGGCAACTGTAACCCTTTGGAGGTGGTGTATGCATAGTACTCCTTTGGTGGTATACCTGCTAATCTGCATTGATCAGTTTCTTCTTTTAAGCCCTGTTGTTTTTGCATATTTACAAGGTCTTTTTCTATTGACTCTTTATCTAACTCTTTTAAGACACTAGCTTCTACACTGGCATACTCATATTCTGGAAGTTCTTTTCCATTTGTGCTGCTTGTTTTTCCAAAGCATCAGCTAACACATTTAACCTGTAAGTTTCACTGATTGGCTTTTGATGTGCTTTTACTTTTAAGATGCTATACTGTCCTTGTTGTTTTGACATTGTTATAACTTTATATATGTATTTTAATACTTCAGCATGCCATAATGGTTTACCTACACTGTCCACAAATCCTCGTCTTACCCAGGATTCCATATGCAGTCTTAAAGAATTTACTACGTAAGCACTATCTGAAAAAATGTTAATAGGATTGTAATACTTTAGCACATACAGTACTTCCTCCAGTTCAGCTCTTTGAGCTGACATATGCCCTGGTAACTTGATTAGTTCAGGAGAACCCAGCTGTGGATTCTCTAGAAATATGGAAAATCCTGTCCAGTATCTGCCTTGGTCCCAATATCGTGCTCCATCTACAATGATGGATGGCTTAAAGTGATCAAAATCAGATGCTAAAAATTGCACATCAGGTGACATTATCTTTTCTAAACAGTTATGCTGTTTTCCTTCGTATCCCATGTGGTTTGACAAATAGTATTTGTCCCCTGTCTGTATAGTAAACAGTTTTTATTCCAAAAAGTGCCATCCATTTTGCAAAGACTACCTAATACTATCTGTAATGTGATTCATTTCAAAATTGTCTATCAGAGGTTTTACTGCTTGATGTGGTGTTTGTACTATAATTCTGGAAAATATGGTCAAATATTCAGTTTGTTTAACACCCCAGTAAATATCTAATAATTGATGTATACATGGATGGTAGCCCAGTTCCACTGGAGTCATTTTCCTGCTAAAGAAAGTGACTGGGCATAATGTTTTTTCCATTCTGTTGTCGCTACCATGTGGCCATTCCTGTAGTAGTACCACAGACAGAGTTTTTTTTCCTGCTGCTACTTGTAGCACAAACAGTAACCTTGGTGTGGGTGCTATTAATTCTGTAGCTTGTGCTAGTTTTATTTTTATTTGTGAAAATGCCTCCTCTTCATGAGATCCACACTCTAAAAAGGTGGAGTTCTTTTGTTCCTGTAACATTTTGTATAGGGGAGCAGCCACGGCTGCATAATCCTCTATAAATTCCCTATTGTAATTCATGATTCCCATGAATTTATGTAAGTCTGCTATAGTCAGTGGCTTTTCCATTTGTAAAATGCCTTGTACATGTATAGGGCAAGGAGACCTTCATGTTGGTTTTATAATAGTACCTAGAAACTTAACTTTTTGTGTCATAAACTGAATTTTTTTCACTTTTAACCTTAAACCCTGCTTGCTGTAGAGTATGAAAAACTCTCTTAAGAAGCTGTACATGCTCCTCTACTGTTTCTGACTGAATTAAAATATCATCAATGTAATGTATTTCTGAATCATCCTTTTCCAAATGTTGTAGAATGGATCCTACTGTCTGATGAAAAATAACTGGACTGTTTTGAAAACCTTGTGGTAACATTGTCATGACATATTGCTGGTTTTTAAATGTAAAGGCAAATCTTGGACAATCTTTTTTCCTGTTGTTGTACGTAATCCTGATTTTCTGACTTTTCTTGTAAATTTGTTTGCTCTCTTTTTGGAAACATCCCCTGTTCTTTCTTCTTTTTGTGCCAGGCTTTGTAATTATCACAATTTTGCTTAACATGTCCTATTTTTTTTACAAAAGAAGCATGTTGGTGCCTTTTGCTCATTACCTGTGCTTGATCCTGGTACTACAGACATAGAGGCAGGAGCTGGTGGTGCTGACGCAGCTCTTTCTGCTGGTGGTTGGTCACACCACCTTTGCCTTCCCCTGTTTTTTTACCTCACCAATTACTTCAAATGGCTCACTATTATCTTCAAATGCAAAGATATGGTGTGAGTATAATGTCCCATCATCGGCCATAGTCCATCCCCTCATTAGTTTTTGTACCAAATCAGTGAGGGTATCAGAATTTTCTTCATAGATACATTTAATATCTCCTGGAACCCCCTTGACTTGTTCTAAGAAGCAATGTATTAACTGTTTTTGTATGTCTCTTTTTCCCATATCTCAGTCTGTTTTTTGATATATGATTTGAAATGCAATTCTAAAATGTTCACTCTGTTCCATTAAATTATCTGTGATAGTAATTTTAAAATTATCTAATAATTTGGCTGTGAGAGGCTGCCCTTGTATAAATGCCATTAAAACTGCTGTCATACGTACTACTTTAGTGTTTAACTGATAATCATCTTGTTTTAATTGAATGAAAGTTTTAAAACATTTGAGAATGAAAATCCAGAAACATCTAAGTAATGCATCTGTCCATATATCAGATTCTGCTGTACATGCCACCCATTCTTCAAATGTAAGCATGTTATAAAATATGCCTTTTTTATCATTCCACTGTGGTAAACTCTGTAATAATCTAGACTGTGTATATAAATCTGTAGTGGTTTCCTGTCCCTGTTCTATAATTTGGACTGGTTTTGTGTTTTTTAACTCTTCCTTAAGCTGCGATATCAAAATAGTATTTTGGAGGTTAGTCTCTGTTAATTCATCTAATTCTTCTTCCTTTTCCTTCAGACGCTGTTTAAGGTCTGTCATTTCTACCTGTAAGTATTTAAGGGATGTGTGATACCTGTTATTGGATTCCTCTGTGGACTGCAGGGCTCCTATGCAGTTGGACAGAGATCTTGGATGTCATTTCTGAACATTTTAAACTCACTTTGTTTTTCTTTTAAAAATTTATTAAATTCTTCTGTCAATGTATCATAAGCTTTGTTTCTGTCCTCATACGTATGTGTAGCCGTGGCATCATTCCATGCTTGCACATAATTTTTAAAGGGAGTTACAAGATCTACAGGGGACTCTGTCAATAACAGATTTGACTGCTGTTGTAATTCAAAGATTACTGTACTGACAGGACATAACTACTTTACATCTGGATATAACGAAAACTGTGTACCCTTAATTAATTCTTTATCATGAACAGATCTGTCTGCACAGTCTATTTTTTTAGCAATGTCATGCAAGACTTTTTTATGGCATATTACACAAAATGCAGTTTCTCTTGAATCACACAATAAACATTTATTATGATATACTTCATTTTTTTGTTGCAAATACCAATCAAATGTTACAATCCACTTACATAATGCCTGTATGTCAACTTGCCCTAATAAGGTTTTACACTTACTAATGTGTTGTGTATACCAACATTGCAATTTACTCCATATTTTATATGGTTGTTTTGCTACATTAAGAGTAAAACTTGGCTTACATTTGCTAGAATTCTGTCTGATAGCATCCATACTAAAAAAAAATGTGACACAGAAAAAAGTCTTATCAGTGAGCAAGAAAACAGGTGATCAGGCTGTTGTTGCAGATGGCTGGAAATTTTTCAAAGTCACTTGAGAAGCTGGTGAAGCACAACAGGCAGTGGACTGCTGTGCTAGTAGATATCCACCTTTTCTTAGAGAAGTTATGGCACTGTGACTTGAACTTCAGTCTCACTCCGGATGTAGACGTCTAAAAAACTTTACTACTGCAAGCTGCTTAAACTGGAATACTTCTGTTTAGGATTTAGACATACGTACAAATGTTAGTTACTGCAATTTGACTGAAGTGACCCTCTGCACGGCTTACCACTCCTCCTGTGTTCAAATGCAGGCTAGCTTGCCATTGAATAATTATACGGTGCTGCTTACTGTGATGGATTTGAAGTCTTCTTAGGATACTGAGTTTTGCTGGCTGGATTCTTCTAAAATCAAAGTCTGGTTATATTTGCATTCACAGTCTGTTGCATACAGAAACTTGCAGAATATACACTGATGAGAGAATATACTTTGCAGCATCAACTTAGAGCAGTAACAAATAACTTTTTATAATAAACCAAATGGACTAACGTTGCAGCTTAAAGCACTGTTCCACTTTACTTCTCATATAGTACAGATGATGTGAGAGATATAACATTTACCTCAAGACAGATATGTCTCTACCAATACCCCTAACATAACTAGATTCATACAGATCTTTATATACAATTTTAGTCATGCACATACATATACATTTCCTCTTGGTATTCTATTTTGAAGAATTGCTCATCCTGTAGAAACAATACTGATTGTTGCAGATGCTGACGCAAACTGCTGACTTAATAATATTATGTTTCAGCTTTTCTGACAGTGTGAACATCCTGTTTTTTGTCTTTTGTATAAGAACATCTGTTCTTGTGCCAAGGAAACAGATTGTAACAGTGTCATAAACATGTCCTGTTGTTTAAGGAAACATATTGTGTCCATTATTTTTATATGCAGAAACATGTCCTGTTGTTTAAGAAAACATATTGTGTCCATTATTTATATATGCAGAAAAACATGTTTTTAAGGAAACAGATTGTCACAGTGTTCTTTAAAAGCAGATTTTGCATTTTTGCTCTTGCATACATCCTGTTTGTAAGGAAATAATGTCCATTCAGCAGATTCTTTATTTTCCAAGCCATGGTCATTTAGTATGGATGCTAATCACATATTGCTAAACTCTATTTCTACATTTAAGCAAGCTTTATCTTATACCTTATTTATGTTGCATATTTGTAGCAAAGTTACTTTCAACCTTAGTGTATTGTTGAGCACACTCTAACATGGGGCACTTGTGTTTATATGGGGATTTCACAACTTTATTACACTGACACCTCACATCTGGACCTAATGCAGTACTCTAGTTAACAAATATATGTTATTTAATAGGTAATACAAAAAAATTGTTTATGCACTGCTGTCACATTTAAATTGTGAATTGGTTACTGTGGGGATCAAACCAGGAATAGCTGCTCACAAAGTGTATGTTCTAACCACTACACTAATGGAATACTGATTGTGTTGAATGCCTCTTGCTATTTAACTTCTTGTGCTGTTTAAGCTGGACTAAACGTAGCTAAGCAATGGGCACACCCATGCAGCTACGCTTAAACTTTATTGCATTTATATAAAAAAAGTTTTGTTGTGTTATTTTATCTATACCCTTTAGAATATCCATGCTAATGCTAAACATGTTATTTTATCAGCTTTCTGCTTCATGGTGGGCATACCTCTCAACCTCTTGGAGCAAAAACTCTGGACAAATCCTAAAATGATGGGGGGACAAATAGAGGGACAGATTTTAAATATTGCTCTTACAAACTTAGTTGGTGATAGGTCTTGCATTAGCATGGATTTTCTGTAAGATGTGGAGTCTTTTAAATTCAGATGTTTGTCATTTTATTTATTGACTGCAATCCTCAGGTACTTTCCAGAAAGGTACAGATTTTAGGAGGAACACACCAAAGATATGAGACAAAACTGTGGATATTCTACAAAATCTGTACAGTTGAGGGGTATGTTTAAATCCTGATGTGTTTGGGGTATTATGAGCATTCTCGCTCATTTTAATTGCTGAAAGGCAATTCTGGAGTGCAGGGGCATGTGTATTTTGAGAGCTCTGCTCTCAGACATACCCCCTGCACTCGTTCACAGCTCCGTGTTAGTTTAACAGCACAGGCAACAAGCCTTCATGAATATGCAAGGCATGCTGCCATGCTGTACAGGAGCAGTCCCTGTCATGCAGGGATAACTTATTCTTGCATGACTGCTTGCTGAATCCCAGAGCATATTTGACACTTTTTCCTATATGACAAAGAAAATACCTATTATGCACCAAGTTCCTTCGCAAATTAATGTACAAGCAGCTACAATAATCCAAAGAATATTGCAAAGGCACGGCTCCAGGTTATAGCATTCAGTTAAAATACCAGTCCAGGTTAAAATCTTGAAAAATAGATGTAAATCCACAGAGGCAATAGTAAATTCACCAGGCCAACTTTTAATGAACACAAGCGCTTTCACATTCAGCTTCTTCAGGTGTATGAATGAGTTCAAAAAAACCACACCTTATATCCACAAATAAAATCACATGACATCAATTATTTAAAATTTAAAAATACATGATCAAATAAAACATCTTTGTCATAGAAAAATGAAATAACAATAACTATAATTATAAAATTAAAAATTAAGCATATTATGCTAACATTTCTATCTACGTAAGGGTCTTTTAGATAATAATGATGAGCAGCACAGCTTTAAATTTTTAGTGATAGTTAGGACTTTTTAAAATATTAGAAGAGGAAATATTAGGTCTAAAACAGAGGAGTTAGAGGCACAGTGGATAGTGAGACTCAGAGCCAATTATGGCCATGGCCTGAATGACTGTGTCCCTATTAAACCGTTATTATCTAAAAGACCCTTACGTAGATAGAAATTTTAGCATAATATGCTTAATTTTTAATTTTATAATTATGATTATTGTTATTTAATTTTTCTATGACAAAGATGTTTTATTTGATCATGTATTTTAAAATTTTAAATAATTGATGTCATGTGATTTTACTTCTGGATATAAGGTGTGTTTTTTGAACTCATTCATACACCTGAAGAGGCTGAATGTGAAAGCGCTTCTGTTCATTAAAAGTTGGCCTGCTGAATTTACTATTGCCTCTGTGGATTTACATCTATTTTTCAAGATTTTAACCTGGACTGGTATTTTAACTGAATGCTATAACCTGGAGCCGTGCCTTTGCAATATTCTTTGGATTATTGTAGCTACATTTTCCTATATGTCCAGCTTCTATACAATAAACACACTTCACCTAGTTATGTTAACAGAAGCAATATTCATTCACTATATTTCCAATGTCCTAATCACATGAAATGGGCTATATGCCATATCAAATGACCAATCTTTCCACATCTGTAGCAACACATCTTGGGATGTCCAGAGCATAATTAGTTGCTTAAATGTTTTCCTATGAAATTAAAAAATGGAAATCCTTAACTCTAGTACCTATAACTGAGTTCTAACTATTCTCATTTTTATCCTGTAAGACAATAAATTTATCTTTGATGGCCTCAGGAAAATACAACTTTATCTTTTTGCATTAGTCAGCATATTACTTAGTTACATTTGTGGATTTTGGGTGGCTGTGGTAGTGCAGTGGTTAGCATTGTCTCCTCAGAGCAAGAGGTTCTTCCGTTTGATCCTCGGCAGGGGTGCCTTCTGTGTGGAGTCTGCATGTCCTCCCTGTGGTCATGTGGGTTTCTTCTGGGTACTCCAGTTTCCTCCCATGTTCCAAAGACATGTGGATTGGACACACTAAATTGGCCCTAGGTTTGAGTGTGTGTCTTCTGTGGAAGGTTGGGT
Source organism: Protopterus annectens (assembly GCF_019279795.1). NCBI lineage: Eukaryota > Metazoa > Chordata > Ceratodontiformes > Protopteridae > Protopterus > Protopterus annectens. The sequence continues at coordinate 1,749,624,207 of NC_056726.1, read as the reverse complement.
GCTGGGCTGGCAACTTGACACTGTAAAATTCTACTGCCAATCATGAGTGGACAGATGATCTGCTGTGGCAACCCCTAATTGGGAAAAGCCAAACGCAGAAATTACATTTTTGGATGTCACTATAAAGGGAAATGTTAGAACAGCAAGTTTATAATAAGCTGTTTAGGAAAGCCAAGGCAGCTAACAGATTTTTACATGCTACCAGCCAGTGGCGGCTGGTGACTTCAAATCAAAGGGGGGCTGCAGGACACAGCTGAATGGGTGGAGTCAATGATGTGGTGAAATGGCCAACTAGAAAGGGCTATGCTCAAAACTGCAAAAAAAACTAAAACTAACTTACGCCGCTGGCCTGGCCATCAACCATCAAACCAAGAGTCCAATCAAGACAAAAAGAGAAAAAAAGAATAAAAAGAATCATTGCTACCAGCGCTCATCCTAGACATCTTATTAATTAATTAATTAATTACCAATAGGGGAATGTATTAGGATTTATTGTAACACAACTAGATTACATGACAGAGAGGTTGTTGTGTTAGAATTTGAGTTTAGACCAATGGAAAGAGAGTACAATGCTGCATTGGACAATATAGAAGGAAAAGTATCTATGTCTAATGCAAATAGGTTGTTGTGTTGTGCAAATAATGGTGAATGCACATATACTCAGACGTATAAATGAGAAGTTGTGTTGTGTGATTAAAGGTACTGCAGTGTTGTTCTAAGATTGTTGTTAAAGTTATTACTTGTAACTGGATGATGTTGTATCAGATATTTATTTGGAAAGTGTGTTGCATACATTTCCTATGTTTTTTTTACTGGTGCTCACTTAACTTGGGTTTATTTGCATTCATATAAAATACAACCAATTAAAAATATTTTTTGGTTCAGGGAATGTTTCAGTGTGAAAAATATATTGCTTGTAAGTTTGTTTTGAGAACAGAGGATGTAAAAATATATTGTCAATTATTTTGGATTAAATACTTTTTTATTTGCCAACGTTCTATGGCAGTTGACTTTCAAAACTATATATTGGACAAGCAGAAGAAAGTTAAATCTGCATACAGGAAAGTATAAAGGATGTTAAGAATGATCACCCTAGTAGCAATGCTGCTAAAGAAGTACATAGTGGAGATGCTAGTTGAGATATTTAGTGCATCATACTACAGATGCTCTTAGAGGATGCAATAAATGTGATTCATTTAATAAATTTAAAACAAAATTAATTCTGAAATTCAAATCCCCTTTCCTGTAAGTCAAAAATAAAATGAATCAGACATGCTTGTTATGATTCTGTATGCCTATTTTGTATATTATGTCTGATTTTCTCTACTCTCTTTGAAAATATAGTTATTTGCAATTCATTATAATTTAAAGTTTATTATTTAATTTAGTAATTGTTGATGTTCTACACTATAAAATGGTGGACATGGTTTACTGTAGTCATTTGTCTACTCATAAAGGCCTTTGTCAAAGCAATGGGGAGAATAAATTCATTTCCAGCTTCACTGGTGTGGTTCTACTTTATTCTGAACTTTACTGGCATTTTGCAGCATTACTTCTTTAATATTTAGCCTCTCATTTCTGAAAATTACAAATGAAAAACTTCTTTAAAAGCCCTGATACAGGAATACAATAGAAACATACAAGATATTCAAGTGAGGCAATAAACTTAGATGTTGTGTATGTATTCCAATTGTTTTTATTAATTCAACAAGTTAAAGCTAGTATAACTAAATCTGCAGTACTGGCATGCCATAAATTACCCTGAGCTTGAAATGTTGAAAACCCATACCAGTACAAAGGAGGAAAAGTGCCCAAACAGTATCCAATAAATCTCAAAAAGCACTCGGATAGCTGTTTCCACAGCAAACCAATGTTTATTCACATAGACACAGCACCAGCCACCACAATGTAAAATTTAACTCTGACAAACAACCAGTATGTTTTCATCAAGAAACGTCATCAGATAACTATAAATATTCCACTACTACCCTTATATAACCTTGCCAATAACCTAATTAATACAATTAAGCCTTTGTTAATTAACTAAATAAATGTAAAGTTCTGCTGGCTTAAACTCACACTGAACATATTCTAAAATCATTCTTATTTCAATTCTTAAAACATTATTACCATAATTTGTTAAAACACATATCAAAACAAATATTAAATCAATATTATATGTTCATACAAAATATTCCATACTACAAAATATATAAAAACATGTTAAAAAAGTAATATATATGTTAAAATGTGTATAGATGTATAGAAAATGCTTCCCTCTAGTGTTCAAAAGGAATATTGCACCATAAAAACTAAACGGCTTGCTCATAGTATACATCTCTATACAATTAGTATTTGATGACGTTTCTTGACGAAAATGTACTGGTTATATGTCAGTGTTAAAATTTACGTTGTGGTGGCTGGTGCTGTGTCTATGTGAATAAACATTGTGGTTTGCGGTGGAAACAGCTATCCGAGTGCTTTTGGAGATATGTTGGAAACCCATCATTACACCACTCTTCACAAACCTACCTGATGGATGTTTCTCCATCCCTGACCTGTGGTATATCTGTCTAAACAAGACATTGGAGGGGGCTCTATTAATATCTCCCCATTTTGATACTTGCTCAAAAATCCTCTTAGCATGATGTCCACCAAACTATCCCTGTTGTACCCACTGTTAACCTTAGTAGTGGATTATTCTGTAAGCATGTTGTACCTTCATTTTGGATTACTTATAATAATCTCTTAATTCATTTCTAAAACTCCTCACATCATCTTCTCCCAACTTCAACTAAAGTCATAAATAAATGATCTCATAATTTCCATAAGTATTCATTTACAAACAACCATTTGGTCCTGTTATGTCCCCCATCTCATATCTTTTCTCTTCTCAGATTTTCTAACCCTTTTCACTTGAATCCTTCCAAATCCAGCTATTTCCTCCTTTGTCCCCTACTTCCATCACCACCTTCGCACTATTCCTAAATCTATCCACCAGAAATACTAATTAATATACTTTTGTTACCTCAAATGCAAGTACATCAGGAGGCTATTGTTTATATATCTCCTTTAATTGTGTCCTGTGTTCATTTTTAAATCCTCTCATGCAATACTTTTATGTTAATTGTTTTTTTTTTCTTTTATCTACAGCTATAGTCAATATTATTGTTAATTTGCACTTATATTCTCTATTGGATCTTTTCTCATGGGGCCTCCTCTGAAAACGGTCTTTTCTCTGTCAGATTTCCTGGTAAACAAAGACAAATAAAATAAATTCATTATCTTCATCCACAGCAAGAGGTTCTCCGGTTCGATCCTCAGCTGGGGTGCCTTCTGTGCGGAGTCTGCATGTCCTCCCTGTGGTCGTGTGGGTTTCCTCTGGGTGCTACGGTTTCCTCCCACATCCCAAAGACATGCAGTAGGTGGACTAGACACTCTAAATTGGCCCTAAGTGTGAGCGTGTGCATATGTATGCCTTCTGTGGAAGGTTGGGCACCGGGCTGGCAACTCGACACTGTAAAACTCCACTGCCAATCATGAGCGGACAGGTGATCCACTGTGGTGACCCCTAACCAGGAAAAGCCGAAAGAAGAAGAAGATCTTCATCCACATTTTCAGTACCTTCCCAGTCCTTCTTCAAAAAATCTGTTGTATTCATGTATACACTCAGATCTAATGTACAGATCTGTAAACCTCTGCTTCCTGACAGCCTGTACTGACCATCATCATCTTCAGTATTTAGGCCTCATTTTCAACATCTGTTACTTCATTCACACATATTGCCAGCACTGTGCAACCCAGTACGTCACATCCTTTCATTGGCCTCCTTTCTTCTTCCAAACCAAAACCATTAAAGTGCCATCCAAAACACAATCCCAACACAATCTGTACCTTTCAATGGTTCATATTTGAGTGCATACAAATCCACCTCCTATTCTACAACGTCCAGGTGTCTGATCTACAAACTCATTTTACCATCACCCACCTCTTCTTCCATACTGCAATCTGCCATCTTTCTCTTTACAGTAGGTGTAGCCTTTGCAGATAGAGAGAGAGAAGAAAATGTATTTTATTGACCAACTGAGATTTGGCCAACTGAGACCTAGATGAGTGGAGTTAAGTAGATTTTTATCTGCACTTTTATCAAATAATACACAATTTAAAGTAATTTGTTTGTGTTGCATTGAGCAATATCTAGCTGGAAGTTGACTGTTTTTTCAGTAGGTCTTATACAAGTGGTATTTTCAGTTAAGGCTTGTTAAAAAACCTGCATAGCCAGTGATAAGTGGGGGTAGTTTACCTCATTGTTATTCAGTTTCTGTCTTATACAAGTGGTACAGTGAATTGTTTCCTGTTTAAACTGTGAGCTTTGGCCAACTGAGACCTACATGAGTGGAGTTAAGTAGATTTTTATCTGCACTTTTATCAAATAATACACGATTTAAATTAATTTGTTTGTGTTGCATTGAGCAATATCTAGCTGGAAGTTGACTGTTTTTTCAGTAGGTCCCTACCCACCCTCCCTGTTTTTGTCTTGGTGTTAATCTTGGTGACTTTGAAACTGCCCGACCCTCTTGTAAATTTGCACTTGGATACTCCTCCTGGGCTCATCTCATTTGTTCACTCAAAAAAAAAATGTATCTGCTTTTACTGTATTTGTGTTTCTTCCTACTTTATTTTGCTTTTGTATCATCTTAAAAGTACTCAGTTGTATTTATTACTGCTTGGTGTAACTCATTCTAAGCCTTTTAGTTTAAGCACTTGGGTTTCAGACCAGTTGTTTTACATTAAGAAGGTTTGTGGTCTGCACTGTAGTGGCAGGACAGGTAGCTTACATCCTTCTAAGTTGGGAACTGCTGATTGAGGGCTCAGTGTCTGTTATTCTAAAAGTGTATTAATTCTGGTTAAAGCACTTGGGCTTCAGGCCAGTTATTTTACATTAAGAGGGTTCGCAGTCTGCACTCTTGTGGGAGGAGAGGTTGGACTCTGCCCTTCTGAGCTGGGAATATCTGGTTAAAGGCTTATAGTGCCTGCATATTTGAACTGCTTCTTACTGAAACTGGTACACCTTGTTTGCTGTAGCATAGACTAGATCCAGGCCTGCTGAATCTAGCTTTGCTTGTATAACTTGAGCACTAATCCGGGCATTCTTTAAAGTATTCAATTGTATTTATTACTGCTTGGTAGTAACTTGATTAAAGTGTAGCTATCATTCTAAGTCTTTTGGATTAAGCACTTGGGCTTCAGACCAGTTGTTTTACATTAGGAAGGTTTGTGGCCTGCACTGTGGTGGCAGGACAGGTAGCTTACATCCTTTTAAGTTGGGAACTGCTGATTGAGGGCTCAGTGTCTGTTATTCTAAAAGTGTATTAATTCTGGTTTAAGCACTTGGGCTTCAGGCCAGTTATTTTACATTAAGAGGGTTCGTGGTCTGCACTCTTGTGGGAGGAGAAGCTGGACTCTGCCCTTCTGAGCTTGGAATTTCTGGTTAAAGGCTTATAGTGCCTGCATATTTGAACTGTTTCTTACTGAAATTGGTACACCTTGTTTGCTGTAGAATAGACTAGATCCAGGCCTGCTGAATCTAGCTTTGTTTGTATGCTTGTTGTTTGTTTGCTTGTTATTTCCCTGAAACGCTAATTCCACCTAAAACGCGGCTTTTCAGTGCTTCTGTGGATCCCTAGTGATATCTGCATTGCTTACTGTACTTATTTCCTTGTTTCACTTGAAGGAAAGTTACTGTTTGTCATTTTTGCATTTAAGTTACCTGTAGCACATTGCATTTAAGTTACCTGGCACTTGTTCACTAAAGCAATTATATAGGTCAGCACTAAAAAATTAAAAGCACTACACCCTCACAAACTCCCCTTGAGTGCCTTGTTCCCCATTGGCCCTTTTTTTCAATTATAAAGGAATTCCCAATACTATTCTAGCATGTCCAAAGGTCAGTTGTCAATCTCCTCTCCGGTCCAGCTGGTGAATCTGGGAATCTTGAGGCAATGTTACAACTGCCTCATGTACACAGACAACCCTCTCCTCCTCCCAACAAATTCCAACACATGTGAGAGATGCAACCATATAGTCAAACTGGAGACTAAGCTCTCTCAACTCAGTGTGGCGTAACTAGTCAGGAGGAAAAGGAAACCAAACTCACTACAATTCCAGTCTCACATAGACCTACCACGACAGCAAACCAAACACATAAACACACAAAAACATACTCGGAGGCTCTAAATAAAAATCTGCCTAAGCAGCAGAGACCTCCAAAGCAGACACCCAAGCAACCGCTACCCCAAAACAAAACACGTGCAACACATAGCTCACAAAGCCAGTGTGCTGAACAGTCACAGCCCTTAAAGCTAAACAACACACCTGATACACTTGTAATAGGTGACTCTATCGTCAGGCACACTGACGTCCCGCTCACCAGGCTGAACAAGGAGAAGGTCAGAGTGAGCTGCCTGTTGGGTGCTAGGATCCGCCACATAACACAAGCACTCAGGTCACTCCAAGGCAAGTACAAATATGACTCAGTCATTGTCCATGCTGGTGTGAATAACCTGAGACATACCTCCCTGGACTACATGAAAAGAGACATAGAGGAGCTCTCTGAGCATGTAGCCCAGGCCGGTATGACCATGACCTTGAGTAGCATCTTACCCTCACCAAGAATGATGCCACAATATGAAGACAAGATGATCAATTTCAACAATTGGCTTAAGTATTGGTGTCATTCAAAGGGGATCCAATGCCTGTCAGCCTGGGATGACATGCTCGACAAGCCACGATGCTTCGCTAGGGATGGCTTGCACCTATCACCCCTGGGCTTTTGGATATTGGCAAAGGCTCTTGCTACCCCCATAGTGCCTTTCTTAGGCAAGGCTCAATAGACAAACCCACCTCCATAGGTATCCCAAGGGATAAGAAACTAAGAGTAATGCTACTCAATGCCAGAAGTCTAAACCTCAAGATGCATGCACTCGAAACTCTCCTTAGCATGGAGAACATCGCTATCTGTGCAGTAACAGAAACCTGGTTCAAGGCTCCCGAGAGCACCCCAGCACTACCAGGTTATACCTCATACCATGCTTTTCGGCCCCAAAACTTGGACCAAACCACAAAAGGAGGGGGAGTATCAATATTCGTCAAAGATACCCACACCTCCAGGTTGGTGGCACAGCACGAAGCATCAGAGTCTATCCATGTGCAACTAACAGTGGGTAAAACTGCCTTCCAGTTTATAGCCTGCTACAGACCACCCTCTCAAACCCAGGAACTTCACTCGGCCTTCCTGAGAACACTGGAAAATATGAAGGTCTCTCCAAACACCATTATATTGGGCGACTTCAACTACCCAAACATAGACTGTGAGCATTACTCTAGCTCCAACACGCTAGCCCAAAGGTTCCTAGAATTTATAAACTCAAATGCTATGGAACAACTTGTTACCACTCCCACAAGAGGGAAAAACATACTGGACCTGATCATCACCAACAAGGGGACTCTATGCACCAGACCAGAAGTGTATCCCTCACTGGTAAGATTAGACCATAAACTAATCTCACTGGATATTCACATCCCAACCCCACCCCCTGCCCAGAAAACCACAGTGAAAAACTTCTCTAAAGCAAATTTCACACTCCTCAAAACCGAGGTGGAATTCTTCAAAGCCCCCAGGCCTGTGGAAAATACGGCCCAGACTGCAGAATCCTTTATAAATGCATTCTATGAATACCTTCAGGAATGCATGGATCATGCAATCCCAAATAAAACCAAGACCCAATCCTCCAAAGGCAGACGTCCTGTCTGGTGGACCCCAGCCATAAACAAACTATACAATAGAAGGAGGAAGCTACTACATTATAGAGCAAAATCCCAAAAAGGGAAGGCATCTCTGATCAGTATTAGCAAAAAACTACAGGCACTCATAAAATCGTCTAAGGCCAGCTTTGAGAGAAAATTGCACAGGACACTAAGGATAATCACAAGGCTTTCTTTAGTTATGTTAGGAACCTGGGTGGGAATTCCCAGATATGCTCAGAATTAGTCCAAAATGACAAACAATACACCGAACCCACAGACATTGCCAACATCCTAGCTGACAGGTTCAGCACAAACTTCCCCCACCAAAAGGGCAAATATCTATCCCAGCAGAGTGCTGCCCCCCTGACATCTCAGATGCTCAGGTAAGAGCCACCCTCTCCAAAGCAAAAAACACAGCATCAATGGGACCAGACGGTGTCCTGGCTGCCCTACATGAACTCCAAGAAGAGCTAAACCCAAACATAAAACTACTGTTCAATCTCAGCCTTACTACAGGATATGTACCCAGAGAGTGGCGTACAGCAATGGTGGTCCCTCTCCACAAAGGTGGTGCCTCAACGGATCCTGGAAACTATCACCCCATAAGCCTGACTAGCTTGGTCTGCAAAGCTATGGAAAGGATCATCATGGACCTTATAAATAAAGATATTGGGGACCTACAGACACTGGATCCTACCCAGTTTGGCTTTGTTAAGGGCAGATCCTGCCTCTTAAACCTGGTCGATTTCTTTGAAACAGTTACCAAGGCCATTGACGAGGGGAAGGTGGTCCACACAGCCTACCTGGACCTCGCAAAAGCCTTCGATACAATACCCCACTCGGGCATTATAGATAAGCTCACCAGCTTAAATATAAACCCCTGTGTCACTAGTTGGGTTGCAAACTGGCTCAAGGACAGAACCCACATGGTTAGAATTGCTGGAGTCATGTCAGACTCCAAATCAGTTACAAGTGGCATCCCGCAAGGCTCAGTCCTGGGACCTCTCTTGTTCGGTATATATTTCTCAGAGGTACAGGCCAACACGGAAGGACTGCGGCTGACCAAGTTCGCAGATGACTGCAAACTGGGTGCCATAATCGACTCTCCAGCCGACACAAGCATCCTCCAAAAGGGACTCATAGAAACAGACAACTGGTGCCAGAGCCATGGCCTCAAGCTAAATGCCAAAAAGTGTATAGTCATCCCCTTTGGCAAAAACAAAGTGCCCACAAATTACCACATAAGGGGTAATCCATTAAGTATGGAAGAAGTAATTAGGGACCTGGGGACCCAAATTCATAGCAATCTCTCATTTGACAACCACGTGGCCAAAGTGGTTAGAAAAACATTTTATATAGCCCACCTAATCATGAAGGGATTCACATCTAGATCAGGGGGGGTCATCGTGCCACTTTACTCATCCCTCATCAGGCCCATAATTGAGTACAATGCCCCTTTTAGGATGTACCTTACCAGACACCTTGCAGCAACTGGAAAGACCCCAAAATTACTTCACCAAGAGGATCAAAGGGCTCAAACAGATGCCATATGCTGCCCGGTTAAAGAAACTCCAGCTCTACTCAGTGGCATACAGCCTGCTCAGAGGCGATCTGTGCCTGAAGTATAAAGCCATGTCCAACCTGCAATTAATGGGCATGCTGCACCTCAGAATATTCAAATCCCATCGAGCTATGCGCTCAAGAGACTTGAACCTCAGCACTGAAATAAATAGGACATACTGGAGGGACAGATTCATAACCCAGAGGCTCCCTTCACTCTGAAATAAAATCCCAGTCCAGGTTAGGCAGAGTCCCTCATTGACTCTCTTCAAGAGGAATCTTGATGAGTGGATGGGGGATCGTTGGTTTACCCCAGGTATCACTTCTGTGTCACTGTTAGACAGAGGCACAGTATACTAACCTCAAAAAAGGGCATAGCAAAATTAATTTAAAATGGGTGGCGAAAGCCAAACACACTCTGGCTAGGCTTATAAATGCCCTAGGGCAGATAGCCTAGTATGCACCTATGAACCAATTGAATGAGCTGCAGCATCACAAAACAAGTAACACATAACCATTCTCAAATCATTATCCCTGTAAGATAAACGACATCAAACTTTTATAATGAATTATAATAAAATAAATACAAAGACAATAGTACAGAAATGTGATACAATAAGGTTCAATTTAACACAGACGTTTAAGGGATTGATCTGCTAATAAGCTTCATTTCCTGCTGTCTCTGTGGCATACAGGGATAGAATCCAGACTATGGCCCAGCTAACCCAGGTTTGAGGCATGGCCTGGGCACTGCAACAGCCAGCCAGGGAGACAGGGAGTGAAAGAGAGACGGGGGGTAAAGAACCATTGCCTGTTCATTTCTCTCAAGGGGAGGTACAGGAGCATGTCTTGAAGAATGTTTCTGACCAATGACTCTCCAACAGAGACCAGAGACTAATGGAACCAATTTGCTCAAACATCAGAGGCTGCCTGAAGGACTATACCACTTACGAAAGTTGGTGGCACCTCATTGCTATACTCACTGCATGCCCCTTAATTGAGCATTTACATGGTATGCAAAGGGAGAGTAAAGTCAATGAATGAAAATTCCCTGACACTTACCTGGATGGTAGCTGTGCCTTAACCAGTTCTCACCTACTAGGTAACATATTGGAACTGTCATAGTAATTCCCCATATGGTCAGCAGGTGTAGATGATCCAGAAAAATTAGTTTAATCTTCTAGTCCTATATTTGATTTCTTCAATCTCTACTTGGATACTGTGTGATTCTGAGCAATTCAGTTAACTAGACTATGTTTCCATGATACCCATGAAATAAGGTAGCCTACCTGGTTAACAAAAAAAAATGTCAACACATAAATTCAGAAATTAAATGAGCACACTTAAACCCATCAAACAAGAACATTTTATTTTCTTGTATGGGAACACTGCATTTTGTATATTCACATTTACCCATAAATATGTTCATGATTCTGGTTGTGAAATGCTTTGTTTCTCTTTTTCCTTCAACCAAATTATATTACAATTACATGCCGAGATCTCATGCTGCAGCCTGTCATAGGGCCATAGTTTTATAGCTTTATACAAATCATAAGACTGGAGAGCCATCAAGAAGCTTAATCATATCACCCTTGTAATAATAAGGACAAACTAGTTCCCTTTAGACAGGAGATCATTATCACTAATGCCAGGTCTGAATGTACAGTTACTCACTGCGGTTTGCATTAAAGGTTTTTTCAGAAGATACTCTGCACGATGTGCAAGCAAAGCCTGTTTCAATGGCGGGAGACTTGCTGGGTAAGAAACCCATTATGAATGTTTATGTCCTCTGACTGGATATAGGTTGAGCTGTTTATCTATGAAAGTGAAGTAAGTAAAAAAAATAAGAGATATTTCATAGCAAAAAGTGCTAGGCAAAGATCATCCCTGAGGCACCTGTAAGAGACTTAGTAGAAGAACTGGGATTTTAGTGTGTCAGGATAGCTGAAGTGGCTTGAACTAGATGGTTTTCTACTTAAGAATCTTTGGGGACTTTCAAATTTGCAAGGAGCATAGGGATGTGTCTTCCACAGCAGAACTATTTGATATTGCTTCTGATGAGAGATAACATCCTTGGATCTAGAAGAGATCCCATGACAGATAAACCACATGAGGCAGAAGGACTTTCTAACCACAGCTGAGACATTATGTTTAAAAGAAAGCTCATTGCCAAGTAGGTGCTAATTTCTCTAATAATGGGGCCTGTTTTAAGAGGAATATCAGTGATATAACAAGAGGAAGCTATACAAGTCTTACCACAAGTGACTATGCTACATTTATTAGCAGTTAGGGTGAGCCCATGACTTGTTCACTACATGTAGGTCTCATCTAGGCCTTACTAGAGAATTGGAGTATCTTGGAGTGAGATGATAACAGCACTTAGTCTGCATAAACCACAGATGCCTAATTGTATATGTCAAAAAAGGAGAGGACCATAGATTGAACTGTGTGGGATATAGTTATTAGCATTTCTACAGCTAGAGGAGATATTCCCACTTGTACCCTGCGAGTCTGGGCCATGAGCAAATTAGCTATCAAGTAGGTAATATATGGGTTGATGTTGAGAGTAGAGAATTTGCTTAGGATGGTCTCAGGGGTGATAGTGTCAAAGCCTTTATCTAGGTCAAGTAGGGCAGTATGGACAGTCTGGTCCCTGTCTAAACTTTTCTGACCTTGTCAAAAAGTTAGCCAGGATGAGTAGGCATGACCTTACCATAACAAGTCCAAACTGATTGGAGTTAAAGGTCTGGAGGTAATTTTTGTCACTGTTAATTACCTCAATGATAATGTATTCTATAGTTTTACAGATAATAGACTGATAGGTCTAAGGTTACTGGTTCTGTTGTGGGCCACTGTTGTGGATGGAAAAACTGGCTGTTTTTCAGGTTTTAGATGTGTAATCTGTAGAGACAGAAAGGTTACATACATTTAGAATAGTTAAGTGCATGTGGTGTTTGATTAATGCAAGCAGACAGGAGACATGAAGTTAGTGGGGGGTTTTTTTGTTGTTTTTTTTAGTTTAAGAAAGTATAAATGACACTTGATCAAGGGGGACAGCAGGTGTTACAATCAGTAGAAATCATGAAGAGATGGGATGTGTGGGAGGCATGAAGTTGGACCTAAATTTATCAGCAGGAGTATTAGCTCTAGTTTCTGGATCAGCGTGAGAAGCACCATTGGAGATATGCTCAGAACAGAACCAGGTGCTACTTCTGAATTTTCTAGTATAGCAAAAGAAGGCCTTGTGGTTGCCCCAAGTACTAGAAACATTCCCAGGTTCATAACTGTCTTTGCGCTCTCAGATGTATGCTTGAGGATCTTGTTTAATATACTTTTATAGTGATGGAGAGAGGATTTTTTTTAAAAAGAGCTATGAGTTTTTACTTTTGTTTAAAGTTGATTTATACTAACTTTTCACCATATTGGTTTAATTTGAGTGCATTATTGTGCTTGCAGTGGATGGGAATGTTCTGAGCTATACAGCTGTCCACAAAGGAGTAAAAGTATGAGCATGTCCAGGTAAGGACAGCGTCATGAGTAGGTTTATTTGGTGGAATATGCCAGGTGTGCTTGCCCAGCGTATCTGCAATTAGTAATAAGGTAGCTTTAAAATAATCCCAAAATACTGAGTATTTTTATAGGTGGGAAGGCATGTATTGAGAGTAAAGTAAGCAGCTAGGTGATAAGATTTTACTGGGGAGCTACAGACAAGCACACTCAGCATCTTAACTTGATTGCTCTACTCCCTGTTGATATTTGGCATTTTTCGTTCCCGTATATGTCAAGGGTATTTTTGTCTAGAGATATAACAGCATATAAGAATTAACACAAAAGGTACCCAGGTCCGGTGAAACAATAAAGCGACAGAAAGGCAGTACACAGCAATACGTTGAACTGGTTGTAAGTGGAGCAACATTCACAGAACTGGAAGATACAGCGAATCTTCTGGCTGATAAATTCAGCTCCAACTTTACCTCCTCTCTCACCCCCCAGCCATCCCCAAGGAAATATCACCTAACATAACCCCCTCTAACTATCAGTAGGGAGCAGGTCTTAGATGCAATGTCTAATGGCAAGAATACAGATTCAGTGGTCCCTAATAATATTCCAAGATGCCTCCTAAATAGCCTGAAATATGACCTATCAAGGCCACTGGAGTCAGCATTAAACCATACCCTCTGTATAGGCATAGTGGAAGGACTGCAGTGGTCATCCCTCTGCACACGAGTTGACCATCAACAGATCCCAGAGACTATAAACCCATTTGTGTGACTAGTCTCATATACAAAACCATGAAAAGAAGTATCATGGAAATGATTAACAGTGACATAGGAAAACTTCAGACACTGTACCCAACATAAAATTAGTTTTGTTAAAGGCAGGTCATACCTACTGAAGCTGGTTGACTTCTTTAAGAAGGTCACCAAGGCAATTAATGAGGGCAAAATGATGCATACTGCCTACTTTTATGTAGCTAAGGCATTTGATACAATACCCACTGTGGCACTGTAAATGAACTCATGGAATTAGGCATAAATCACTGTGTAACTCACTGGATGGCCAGTTGGCTCACAGACAGGACCAGGGAAGTTAGGATTGGAGAGACCACCTCCACAAAGAGGCCGATCACCAGTGGAATTCATCAGGGCTCTGTGCTGAGTCTGGTCCTCTTTGGTAGCTATTTTTCAGAAGTCAAGGCCAATGTCAAGGGTCCCTGGCTTACCAAGTTTGCAGATGATTGTATGCTAGAAGCAGACATACCCCCCCCCCAAGATACTGACACCTTATGGTTAGATTTAACACAGACAAATGACTGGTGCCAAAACCCTGGCTTAAAACTCAGTGCCAGAAAATACATAATAGCACCTTTTTGGAAGTCAGCCACCTAGGAAAACTACATCATTAATAAAACATCCCTAAAAGTAGAGGCAGCAGTCAGGGACTCATGCAGATAGCAACCTAGATTTTTGTTGACATTGTGTATAAGGTGTTAAGAAAATCATTCATTTTCACTCAACTTATAAGTAAGGGTATGGTATCTAAGTCCAGGGAAGTCATCATGCTATTGTAGTTAGCCCTCATCAGACCCATCACTGATTTCAGTGCCCCCTTTGGTATGTACCTGATCAGGCACATGTAACAAATGGAACATCCAGAGATATTCCTCACACAAAGACTATAGGGCGTAAAGACAATGTCTTATGAAGATCACCTCAAAGCCCTATCTCTATACTCTGTTAGCTACAGACTGCTGAGAGATAATTTATGTCTCGCATGCAAGGCATCCTTGGATCCTGCTCTGATGGACCTTTTGCATATACAAAAAATGAACATCGCCAGAATTACTAGATCTAAGGATCTAAACTTTGCTTGTGACTTATATAGGACATGTTGGAAGGTTAGGTATTCTCTGGAACAATTTTCCCATCTATGTGAAACAGAGCCCTTCCCTAACCATATTCAAGCACAACTTGGACCAGTTGATGGGAAATCAGAAATTCACCTTTAGTATGACACCTATGTCTCTGATAGACATAGGTAGCCATTAAATCATGCCCTAACTAGCATACACCCCTTAAAATAACCTCTAAGGCACAACAACTTGTGTGATACTCTTTATGTTGCACAAATAAGCTTATAAAGGTCACAGTGGTCAGCTATGAATAAACTTCCACACCTGTGCCTAATAGTTAAGAATTCTATAAGTTAAATTGTAAGAAGAGAAAATTTATCTTACCAAATCTATACAAAACCTTGCCTTTTTTGTCTACAAGGGAGGGGGTTGTTATTGACCAACAGTCTATTTCCTGCTAGAGAAGATGTAAAGATATCAGTTGGGTCACACCTAAGATGTGAATTCATGTGAAGTCTCAGAGCTGCTGCTTTTCTACGTGGTAAGAATGTGCTGAAATTGTCATCATTCTGACTGCTGATTTCCCTTCAAGGGTCTGGCCAATCAGTAGTCAGAATGAAAGTGTAGAAGGGAGACAGAGCTTTGTGAAGCTGGCCAATTGTTGTATGCTAGGGGGGTACAATCCATAGAGCCAAAAGGGTACTGGAAAAGTGAGAATGTAGAACATTTTTATTTTTTTTATTATTCATTTTGTCTCAACTATGTACACACTCACATATATGTGTGCTTGTGTATGTTGTCTTGGTTAATCTTTTCCATTTATTACTCATTTGACCTTGTTCCCACTACTAGAGTTTATGCAATTTACTTTGTGTTTTGGAGAAACAGGTCAGATTTCACACACTGTTACTTGTATGTCTTTTCCCTTTTATTAGTTTAAATGCTTGCTAATGAGACAATTAAACCTTTGACTTAAGATGTTGTCCCCACCAGGAAAGTTGCTAGTCATCACACCAATGTAGGCCTGTATCACTTGAATTGAATCTCCATCACTATGGAAATGAAAGCCCAGAGCTCAACTCTATACTAATTGTTCAACCTTTTGTTAAACACCATCATGCGACTCATCCTAATCTTAACTAGTACATAAGGAAGCATTACCTCGGAGAACGACAACTTGCACACTGATTCACTTAGACATGATCAGTTCTTCAAACTGTACTTGTACTGCTCTATTTCCTTTCCCACTTAAATAAGACATCAGTATTCTTAGCCTATGTATGTACTTCTGTGATTCTATGGATTTTATCCCTGTCCCAAACTGTCATGATGGCAGGAAATGACCTCATCTCCATTTCCCCCCCTACCGCTATTCTCTTAACATGTGATGCTTAATATTTTTTATGGTCTATTTTTGTGTTATCTTCTGTATTCAAATCATATGTCTAGTTGGCGCATAAGGACTATGTAGTTCAACTCAAAACTAGTATACCCAGCTCCCATTTCCTGTCTCTGTGCTGAGCTTTTTAGAAGCCAGTAACCTTCTCAGTTATGCATGCAATTACTTTCTGCTGATGATGATTTATTAAAGTTTGGATTACCAGTTTACATTCTAGAATAATTAGAATAATTTAAGGTGCTGGACTTTCATTCCAAGTTATAACAGCTGTTACTCCCTTAAATCATATCTGATGTAGTTATCTGTGACTGCAACTGTCTCTGCTGGTGCTGTAGCCTGAAAAGGATGTATCTGTGCCAGGACCGTGTATGAACTGTAAAGAAATACATTTGGAAGGATGCACCTTGCATCATTTTTCCCTTCTTCTTCTTGGATCTTACTATGGTCCAATTGACTCTTCTTCTTGGCATACTGGATGAGAAACTAGTCTTCAGATGATGATTAACTCTACCCTGACACTAACTACTTCCCTACTCTGTCCAGGGGTGTGCTGCAATGAGGAAACATCATCCCACCCTCCAGAAAGCCTCTAAGAAGAGTGCTACCATATAACCACTGCACTGCACTGCACCACTCATGTTAACTCTTAGACTATCTTATAACCACTTCATTTTATTGTTACCAGCTGACTTAGACTGAGCAGCAATGCTTATTTCTTTTGTTTAACTTTATTCATTGCACGTGAGTCAGCCACTGGGGAAGGGAGTCACAGAACTTTTCTAGGTGTTTCTGTAAACAGCCTAAGTCCTGTAATCCTGTCAATGTTTGCCTTATAACATTACAGCCAGCATTCAAGAAACTCATACTGCTGGTAAGTGATGACAGAACCTTCCCAGGAGAACTTAAACCCAAGCAACACAAAAAAATTCGAATGGACAAGAATGCCAAAAAGTATATTTGCAGAGACACACACAGACCAAAGTCAGAATCATGTGGTGCCATTCTGTAAATTCACTATCACATGCAGTTGTAGTATTTTTGAGTGATAGTTCTAAAGAATATAGAGGGGTAAGAAATTCCTTGGATCTAGAAGAAATACCTTTTGCAATCAACTGTGCCATGTAAAAGGATTTCCTAACCACGTTTGCAAAGTAATGGTCAAAGGCAAGGAAATTATCTACCCATGTTCCAAGGTCTCTCACCAAACTTTCATTTTGAAGCAGGGTGTTGTCTACACCATAATATGAATGAAAGGATTGTTTACCAAATGCAAAGATATAGCATCTAGTTTTAGCCCATTTGTGAGCATGAGTTGTTACCATGTGTCAGTTCCAGTTCAAGCTATTGTGTATCAGGGAGGGTCTTGAAGATAACATCAAGTTTGCAGTAATCTGCAAACTTGGTTAGCTGGACATCCCCATTTATAATTTGGAGATCTGTGAAGTAGATGCTGAACAGTAGGGGTCCCCAGCATGGAGCTCTGAGGAACAGCACTGGTTACCTTCAGATTTACTGGGTATGCACCTGCCCCCTCACCATATGAGTTCTATCCCTCAACCCTCAAGGGTCAATAGGAATCTCTTTCAACTTGTTTATTATGTTAGCACGTGGTGTGGTGTGCTGTTAAAAGCTTTAGCTAAGTTGAGGTATGCTGTACAGACAACAAGTCCACTTTTCCACAGCTTGTGTTACTGTCTCAAAGAAGTGGACTAGATTCATTAGACAAACTTGATACTTACAAGATTTTTTATATTATAGTTAATTAAGTCATTTATGATATGTTCCATGGCTTTGCAACTGAGACTATTAATGGATTTGCAGTTTCCTTGTCAATGATGGGTTCACCTTTGTAAAATGACATCACAACAGCTGTGTGCCATACTTCAGGGATAAAACCAGTAGCTAGGCTTAGATTGAATACCTGTAGGAGAGGATGCACTAGAGTGTGGTTTGTTCTGTTTATTGGTTACTGGGTATATTCATCAGACTTCACTGATGATGTATTCTTTAGTTGAAGAGTTCATTTAGCAGGTGTTCTTTGGTTCTGATGGAGGGCTGAGATTCTGTGGGATATGTGGGCTTTGTAAAATTGTTTTTGGGTAAAATTTGTACTGTATGTGTTTGTTGGTATGTTGGTTATCTATAATTTTGAATAAGTTCTGAGCAATGATGTGTGTTATTCCTTAGTTTTCTGAAGTAGCTAAATGAAGCTTTGAAGTTATTTTTAGGTTATGATCTTACCCTAAGTTCATGAGATGTCTTCGTATTCCCACGTTTTTAGTTCCTTCGATAGCTTATTTATATTTGCTTTGATACACATTTTTTTTGCTATACAGTTTAGTTTTCTTTTATTGTATTTTTTATTTATATGTGTGTGGGCCACCAGGCAGGTTTATGGCTTACTTTTAAACCCCCCCCTTTTTTTTGCTCTGGTAGGGACTGCCTGGTGAATACATTTATCCAGTCACACATAAAATTTCTTTGTGTAACTACATGCTGTGTCAGTATTTTAGGTAATACAGTTGAACCTGAATTTCAAGACTTCATCATAGAATTGTAGAAGGTTTTGGAAACAGCCTGTAGTGTGAATTTAGTGTATACAAGTATGAGCTGAAAGTGCACAGTGAGTTTTATAAGTTTTGTACATATACAGTCTCAGAAATATGATTTTTAAAACAGTCATACTGAGCCACAAAGACAAGTGCTCATTTTCTCAAGCTGCACAGCTTCATTTTAATAAATTATTAATATTTAAAACAATATTTATATTGTTTCCCTCAGACTACCTGCTATCTACCATCTTAGATAGAGGGATATTAAAGTCACCCATCTTGTACTCAGCGGATCTAGTAGCAAATATGACGCAGAATGTGCTAAAACAAATGGTAAAACTACAGAAAGGCAAGAAAAGAGTTTGCATGCACAATTCAGAAAGAACATTACTTGTTAAATGCAATTTAGAATGGACAAGTGTAAAAAGAAACATACTGATATAGCATTTTCCATATATGAGCAGGAAAGGAACCAAAATCTGTTCAGTTCTAGCCTAGCAAAGAAATGTGAACTTACAAATATATAAATATTTTCCCTGAAGAGGAAAGAGGCAGAAAAGACAACATGGTAGAAGAGAGTTTAAACATGATAGAAACATGCGAAGAGCAAAATCAAATGACTGTGAAAAAATCTGGGAAGAATGTACTCTGATTGTCGTGTCAAGGCAATGATTAAAACATGTAAAGAGCAAAATCAAATGACTGAAAAAATCTGGGAAGAATGTACTCTGTCATGTCAAGGCAATGATTGAAACATGTGAAGAGCAAAATCAAATGACTGTGAAAAAATCTGGGAAGAATGTACTCTGATTGTCTTGTCAAGGCAATTCAAGCAAAATAAGAATATTCAAATACAAATGGCTATATCAAAATAAACATGAAATGATTTATACACTGATTTCTCTGGTCAATGTGTGCAGCAAATGCATTTGTTAGTTGTTGCTCTTGTTGTTTTTGAAAGCTACTCATGATTTCTAGTGATAGATTTAATATGTTCCTTACCAGCACCAACAGGAGCTCCAGCCCTCATAAAGGATTGCAAATGGGTTTTTGATCGTAACCACATTATTATGTGTTTGAGACATGGATACCAAGAAATTCATCTTGATAGAGAGATAAACAAAAGCCACTACCTATTTTGGGGTGGGGGTAGAAACTATTCCCAGATATGATATTTGTATCTTCACAGACATTTGTTGTCTTAGTCTATTGTGAAATAGTGTTTGGTCAGCTTTGAGCATTAAAAGTTGAATACAACTTATTTCTTCCTTGAAAAAAATAGAATTGATTTTTTTTCTATATGCATGATTGTTTTATTCAGGTCATAATTGGATCAAAGGGTTGGAAAAGAAATCTCTAAAATCCACCTCAGAAAATATATAGCTCCATGGCTTCTGGGTGCTTAGCATCCCCCAGATCCTAGCTTAATTTAGTTTTACAGTGTAGCCTTGGTCAGTTAAGGTGCATTGAAAGGATGCAGGAAAAACCACATTTAAAGAGTAAGACAAAATGTCTTTCCTTAATCGTGATTTTCATTCAAGGCATTGTTGGATGAAAAGGTTGTTCATAAAGCGTTAAAATGTATCTTGGATCATCTGGAACCTTCATGGCTTAATACAGTTATTTCCGCTGCAGTTTTTACAGTATAGTTTTGGTTAACTAAGATGTGCTTAAATGATGCAGTAAAAAAACAAAGTAGAAGAATAAGATTAAATGTCTTCCTTTGATTGTATTTCTTTGTTCAGGTAATCACTGCATCTAGCATCTAGACCCCCACGGCTTCTGATGGCCTTGTAGCCCCCAGACTCCTGGCTTAATGCAGTAGTTTCTTCCACAGTTGACAGAATCCAGTCTTGCTTAGAAAGAACATGTTGAATAAATGAATGAATAACTGCAGGAAAAAAATAAAGAATAAGATAAACTGTGAGGGAAAAAAAAGGAGAAAAAAATAATCTGAATATTGTGAGTGGGCCTGGTTGGGTTGGACAGGGGGTATGGGTTGCCATGAAGCCTTTTTACCTAGGGTGCCATTTTACCTAAGGCTGGCCCTGGTTATGATCAGAGAAACTCCATCATAATTATTTATGCTACTTTGAGCTTTAGCTGATCTAATGTTACATAGAAAGAAAAACATTTGTAGAAGTGCAAAGTGTTTTGCATCTTGGCTAAGTGGCTTCAAAGATTTATTTCAGGTTTGGTTCAGGATACGTGGAAAGGATTTGTAAATATTAGACACCTGCTGATGTTAAGGGCATAATTCAGCCAAACAGACTAGGCTAGGAGGATGCGGGAGTTACACTGTTTAACATTTAAAAGGCTTTTGACTTGGTGGAATGGCCCATTTTGTTCAGGATCCTGGGTGAGATTAGATATGGCCCCAAATTTCTTAACTGAATTTCTGCTTTGTATAATAATACTTCTTCACAGTTTATTATTAATTTATCTAAAACTAATGAAATCGATACTGGGCGGAGCAAAAGAATGGAATGCCCCCTCTCCTCTTTGTTTATAGTTATAGAGACTTTAGTCTAGCAAGTATAAGCAATACTAATAAAATTAAATGTGAATGGAACCCCTTTTGACTGTTCATGAATGACTGTATGCTTACCACTAGTAAACTGGACTGAACTCTTCCTGCCACTATGCCTATAGTTGAGGAATTTCAAATAGAATCTATGTTGCAATTTAACTGGAGCAACACCTTCCAGATCAGGACAGGCATAGTACTATACCCTACAGGGGAACAAAGGATGGTCAGGTAAAAGACCTCAAAATAGTTAGGGTTGACATTTTCAGGAAAAGAACAAAAAATTGTACAGGAGAACTACAGTGATCTTTATACCCACATATCTCTCTTGCTGTCTAGGTGGTCAAAATAAAAGTTATTCTCAGCCTTGTTAAAATGATGATTTTTACCCAGATTCTTGTAAATTTGTAGACATTCATCTTTGGAAGGGAAAGCATTTCACTGGATCAGCAAGACACAATCACTTTGTGATAATTTTATTTGGTAGGGTCGAATTATGAGAATTGCCAAAGAAAGACTGTATTTGATGTATTTGGTCAGGGAGAGGGATAGGCATGTCTGACTTCACTCTCTATGCACTTTTGGCTACTTTGTCAGTAATTTGGTCACATAATTTTTCTACCAACTTGGGAAGATGTAGTTACTGAGTCTGGATACAAAGCATTTGGTGTATTAAACAGATTTTGCAGGGAGGTTAAAAACTCTTTGATGACGGTTCTAGAAATACTATGTGTGAGTCTTTGGAACAATCACAACATCAAAATGCAGAGAACAACTGTATTTTAGTAAAAATGGCATAACAGATATCAAGTAGGTCAAAGATCTTTTAATTTTGACGAAGATGGTTATTTAAGTTTTATTCAGTGGTCACTTTTTAAGAACAAGTTTAATCTCCCTGAGGGTGCATGGTTGCAGTATAAATAACTCAAATATGCTATAAGGGGATGGGCTGGTCAGCTTGGGTTAAGTCAGAAATTTGAAATTCTAATGTTTCAAAGGAAGATTTCATTACCTGGTACTATATGGTAAGGAAATGAGAAATTTTCTAGTGGCAAACTATATAATTTCTGAATAGGCATAAATATGACAAAGTGATAGAAAAATTGAGAAGAAGATGGGAAATAGGAAAGGGGATTGTCCTTTCTATTTCTGAGTGGCAGTAGAGTCTGCACTGGCTGAATAAACTGAAAAATACTCCCTTGTTCTGGGATCATTATATGAAGTGGATTCATCGATGGTGTAGAACCCCAAAACCATTATATACCACCTGGGAAAGTGATGACAATGACTGCTGGAGATAGGAGATAAGGAAGCAGGAACCATAATATGTTTTCAGAATGTCCCATTGTCAAGAGGTTGTGTGGAGATTGTTTAGAAGAAGAATGGGAAGCTATTTATGGTAAAGAAGTCTCTCTTTCATGAAAGTGTTGTGTTTTGGGTTTAGGAGGTGGAGGAAATGGGTGGACCGAATCATAGAAAGGTATCATCATATCACTGGAAGACTGGACACATAGCTAAACTCTAAAGCTTTAGACATCTAACCCTTGTTGGAGCAGTGATAGTATTAGAACCAATAATATTAAGGCAGATCATCAAATTTTAGATGCTCAGGAATTTAAGAAAAAGAAAATAAATATTGAAAATACTTGGAGTAGGATTAGGGATTATTATAAAATGGATCTAGCAAATCTGAGATCGCACTACACTGGATAAAAGGGCAAATTTCCTTATGCTGGCCAGCTAGTTCCTTTCCCAGTTAAATCCTTCGCTGATGTGAACATTCGCTGAAGTGAATGTTCGATGGATTTTATTCGAAGAACAGAAGGGAACTTTTGATGAACTAATATAGACCCTTATAAGATATCTGATCAATCTTTCCTATTCTCTAAGATAGCAAGCAGAGTGCCTAGATTTGTTGCATTTTCTATGGTGGCACTCGCCTATCAGATTGTTTAAATGATCAGTTTTTTATGATATATGTAAGATTTTTCCTTTTCTTCTCCTTCTGTAACTGTAAGCCTTGGTGTTAGTTTTTCTCTGTCTTGCAAATAAATACTTAAAGAAATATTTTTTTTTAAAAAGTGTTTTGCAAAGCTGTGACTCACTTAGTACACACACACACACACACACACACACACACACACACACACACACACACACACACACACACACACACCTACCAGAACCAAAGTGTTCATGTGATCAACCAATAGCTTTAAGAGCTGTTAGACAGTTCACTATGCCACAGCTTTTCCCCTGTAGTAGCATAAAATATATTAACGTTTTCAAAGCTATGAGTGCTGGGTACCCTGCAGCATGGCATTAAATCAGAACAAGCTTTAAAGGTGCATAACTAACCAACTTTCCTTTTTTGTTTCATGTACTACAATACTTTTTACATCTTTTCTGATTTTTATACACAGCCAGCAATGTTACATGAAAGATGTGTTTTAATAAATTTATTTTTATAGCAGGTATGTAAGATTATGGGCATCTTCTCTAGAATTAATAAACAAAAAGTGGAATGGACAGTCCAAAGCAAACTTCAATGCACTTCAACTAATTCTAATGGTATAAAACCACAGACTGAGCACTTTCGTCTAACAAACAAAAAGATTTCATCAGATAAAAGTCTTCCATTAAGAAACCATTTAAATAAAAACAATTCTTCCAATCACATTTGAAATAGAAGAATAAATTATGATGTCACTCAACTACCAAGTGCAATTTCTTAAAGAACGAGTCCTGAAACTTATAATTGTTTTACATAGACTAGATATTGAAGTACATCTAAATCAATCACATACAATATTTAACACTGAAAGCTGATTTTAAATATTGGTAAAAAAATCACATTAAAGCTGCTTTCATCTTTAAAATGCTAGAAAGAGTAACTGCTTCATTAATGCCTGGAGCAGCAGCTGCATTAAGCCTAAGTTGCCATGCTAGCTCTTTAAACTCAAGTTGTGTGTCTAAATCCCCACTGAGGTTTGTCACTATTACCCTGTCTATAATAAAAAAATAAGAATTCTTTAAATTTAGGGTAATCCAAAGTGTGTCTAAATAAGGCATTGCTGGTTTTCCTTTTTTTTATATCATACATATGTTCACAGATCCTGTCCTTAAGTTTTCTGATAATTTTCCTTAAGTAAAAGTGTCACAGGAGCTACAGGTAGCCAAGTATACTATGTGGACAGTGTTGCAGTTGCATCTCCCTGGACATGGGATAGGTCTATTAAAATTTTTAACTGCAACATATAGACCCTCATTTATATATCTGCACGTTGTGCAGGTCCCACATTTATGCAAAGAACCATTAGCCACCATTGATTTCATAACACTTGTGGGTAATTCTAACAGGCAGCCACAGTGGTGCAGCAGTTAGCATTGCCACCTCACAGCAAGAGGTTCTCCGGTTTGATTCTCGACTGGGGTGCCTGCTGTGCAGAGTCTGCATGTCCTTGGGTTTACTCCGGGTGCTCAGGGTTCCTCCCAAAGACATGCTGTGGGTGGACTGAGTGTGAGCATGTGTGTGCCTTCTGTGGACGGTTGGGTGACAGACTGGCAACTCGACATTGTAAAACTCCACTGCCAATCATTCTGTGGACCATTGTTCTACTGTGGCTACCCCTAACTGGGAAAAGCTGAAAGAAGAAGTGGTTAATTCTAACAGAGTCTTAATGTTCTTTCCTTTGGAATACATTATCACTGGGGGCAGTTCCTAGGATCTTTTTACCTCCTCAAACAAAACAATGTCCCAGTTCAGCCTTACTATGTTAATATAACCAAAAAAGTCATTGCTGAATGGTACAGAAAAAAAATGGGGTGGATGACTTAGTAATGCCCTAGCTCATCCTATCTGCAGTTGTATCCCCCACATTATTTATAGTGATTGATTTAATCCTTAAAATAGGTCAAAATCTGCCATGACACTGGTGTACCACCTCAGCTCGAATGTTTCTAAGTAAATAGGTGGGTAGCCACATTCAATGAACATTGCAATTAGTTGATATATCTCTTTTCAAAAGTA
This sequence comes from Protopterus annectens, assembly GCF_019279795.1. Lineage (NCBI taxonomy): Eukaryota > Metazoa > Chordata > Ceratodontiformes > Protopteridae > Protopterus > Protopterus annectens. The sequence continues at coordinate 1,749,598,980 of NC_056726.1, read as the reverse complement.
CTGTCATCAGAAATTAAAAGGTAAAGCCTTACCATTTGTCCTTTTACTACTGACCTCTTTTAGTGGTAAGGGTGGCAGCTGTCAAAATGGAGATATGTGTTTGAAAATGTCTTCTTTCTATATATAGTGGAAAAAAAACTGATTTACCGGGTCCTTGTCCAACCTTATGTCAACATAGCTAATACTATTCATGAGAATTGTATGTGTGAACCTCAAGAAAGGAGTAGAATTTTGCCTCAATGTATAAAAGGATTCCCATCGTTCAATGCTTCCTTTCCACAAAATGAGCACACCATCCAGGAACCTATAATACCCATGAACTAAGGAAAGAAAATGAGGGGTGAATATTGTCTTTTTCTCCCACATGGCTAGTACAATATTGGCCTATATGAGGGCACACGTAGCCCCCATTGTGACAGCTGAAATTTGATGCTAGTATCCCCCCTCAAAAAATATACAGTTGTTGTTCAATGTTAAGTCAAGTATGGTAGTTACTACAGGTACTCCTTGGGTTGTCAAAGTGGAATGATCAGGTAGGAGCTTGTGAAACCACTCAATGCCTATATCATGGGGGATTACAGAAAACATGTCCACCACATCAACTGTAATAAAAATTATACTGTCATCAAAAAACAACAAGTTAAGGTTCTCTAAAGGATGCCATGACTCCTTTAAAATGTGTCTTTCAGATTGCAAAACTATCTTGCAGTTTAAAATCTACAAACTTTTCTAGTGGTTCAGTTTTGTCTCCTTTCACTGACACAATTGGTCTCAAAGGGGGCTCTGTTCTACACTAGTGTATTTTGGGAATGCCAAACTTTGACTCTATTTTCGGTTTGTTAACATTCAGGTATTCCCACTGGCCATGTTCAGTTTCCCCTTATAAAACCATATCCATCAACAAAAATTATAACTCGGTATAAGCAATGTTTATCTTGTTGAGTAAAACTCTGTTTTATGTACCCTCATTTGACAACAGCTGAAAAATTTTTGCAGTGTAACCAAAGCTATTCTTTATGACCACCACCACCCCCCTACCTTTGTCTGGATTAATTATTTGTAAGCGTCTATCACTTGTTAGTGAATTTAACATCCTTCTTTCATCATATGACAGATTGTCAGAAAAAAAACATTCTTTTCACTGTATAAATTCCTAAACTGACCTTCACATATTTTTTTCAAATACAGAAACCCAAGTGTTTGGGTGGCGTAAAAGTGTTCTTTCTGTGTAAGGAAAACATATTACTAGCAGTAGATACTTTATCTGTAAACAACATTTTCAAATTCAGGCTGCTGGTAAATAAATTTAACTGAATAATCCCCGGGATTCAGCAAGCTCTGCAAGGCGTGCAGGAATAGTGCAAGAGCTGCTGCACACAATATGGTCGACGAGCGATCCAGGAACGAGCTCTCAAGATGTGCACGAGGCACTCCAGTATTCCTGCACAGACACAGCTCCTGTATGCTAATTACCACATTTGCTGGTGAAAGCAATACAAATGAGGTGAAGCAGCAATTCAGGAAGCAGGCAGGCGTCTGTCCAAGAATAGTGTAACCTGCAGAAATGTATTCGCTACTAACCGAATACATTTTTGCAAATACAAAACGGAGGCATGACAACTCCAAAGAAAGCATTTATTTAATGTAGTAGGCATGTCAATGGCCAAATATATGGCCACTGGCATGGTAAATAGTTGCAAAATTATAAAAGATAACTTCTATTTTTTTGGGCCGATTTCAGCCGTTTAAGCATAGGGCAGGGGTGCGCAAAAGGGATCGGCCGAAAAAAAGTTGGAAATAAGCTTTTAAACCAAAATCAGCATGCTGCCATAATAGTCAATGACATGCATAAGGCAACAGTACTATGGAATACTGGTTGCTAAGGGTGAAGCTTGCACCCAACCATGTAGGTGCAGCAACACCATGATATAAGCATAAGAGGTAGATGACTTCATAAGGGGAGTGTCATGCATGCTGTAAGCTTATTACAGCTCTGTGGCCCATGTTTACCCTTTGCTAAAACAGCTAAGGAAGGGGGGGGTGTCTGAGGCTGCCTAGCAGTGTTTACATTGCCTAAACAGGTATGCGCACCACGCACCAGGTTTTAAAAAAAAAAAAACAGGAAATAGCAGCTCAGTAAACAACTCAGCACTGTGTATGCGCGGCGTGCCTCGGGGTTTAAATGGGAAGGCAATGGGAAGGGAAAACAGTAGTAGGAAGGCAATCAAGGAGAACTAGCATAGCTGGCAGGTGAAATGTATCAGAATCAGCCAATTACACAGGCAGCAGCCCAGCTCAGCACACTACTATAAACTATGCAAACGCCTTTCACTCTGGTTTTTCCCACAAACTCTACACCACCGGTGTACACAGATGGGGAAATTTTACCTGACAAAACTAACAAAATGATAGGGGCAGCTGTTGCTCTCATACATCAATATGTGGAAGAGGCTGAGGGTGGTGAGGATGAGAATGCTGATGACCAACCTACAGTGAGGAGAAGGAGAAGAGTGTACAGACCCAGGGTAACCTACCAGAGGTTACATGAGCTGGAGATAGTGGAGCTCTATAGGGTGGAAAGGGACATCCTACAGCAAATTGTTGAGCTGTGCCGGCCACACCTCACACACAGAACCAACAGAGGGGAACCCATCCCAGTGGATAACAAGGTATATGTAGCCTTAAGAATACTAGCCACAGGTACCTTGCAAAGGCCAGCTGGGGATATCATGGGGATCTCACAGGCATCAGCATCTAGGGTATTCTACCAGTTCCTGGATGACATGTCAGCACATGCTGGTGAGCACATATATATCCTCAACACCCATGAGGTGGGACAGGCATTATGCGTCTCTTCCACCAAATAGCAGAATACCCTGAGGTAGTGGGTGCTAAAGACTGCATGCACATACACATCAAAGCACCACACAGTGAGCGGGGTAGGGTCAACATAAACCGCAAGGGCTTCCCCTCCATCAACTGCCAGGTCATGTGCGATGCCCAAGGCATTATAATAAATTTGTGTGCTGGCAACCCTGGAAGCTATCACGACTCCCACATCTGGCATATAACACAGCTGTACCAGAGATTTGCCAGTGGGGACATCCCATATGGCCACCTTGTGGGCGATGCTGGTTACGCACTGGAGCAGTGGCTGATGACACCCATCAGAAATGCACACACAACCAAACAAGAACTCCATAATGAGGCACATGCACAAACCAGAATCATAATAGAGCATGTGGTTGGGATACTCGAGTCACGGTTCCGGTGCCCGGACATATCCGGTGGAGCCTTGCAGTACTCTCCAGGTACATGTACACAAATTTTCATTGTATGTGCCATGCTACACAATATGATGCTGCAAAAACAGCTGCAGCAGGAACAGCACAGGGTGGGGCCACACAGCCCCCCACCATTGCCAAGGCCAGCAAAGGCACAGAGTCACAAAGAGGAGGAATAACCTGAGCTTGCCCATGTAGGCAGAAGGAGGCATGCCCAGTATGCTCAGGCTTTGGCAAAGAGGCAACGCATAGCACATACACTGACACGGTAGGAACCCAGAGAATGACACTTCTCTCTGATTCACACATACAGTAAAAGGGATACCAAACATGACACTACCTGTGCTTTACCATGTATAGGGAGTGTACTGTGTGCATCCAACATAGTCAGCCCTCCAGTACCATCCTCAATACTGGCACGGCCACAAAGTAAGTCACTCTTCCTATCAATTGCTGAATGGAGTAGTATGTTCTGCTAGTTGTATTTATGGTATGGATGTGAGCAAGCAAGGGAATTGGGTGGCTGAATGGGATGGCAGATAGTGGACACCTTTATGGGCAGCATGAAATCCATAACAAATACTGGTATCAACAAATTAGGCAGTACTAGATAATGTGACAAATCCCACTGCAGTAAATGTGGTGGCCCAAATGTGTGTCCGTAGGACACACACATGCATGTCAGTGAGGCTCACATAGCCAACACCAGTCTCAGCCAGCAGGACAGGTGTAGATGACTATAAAGAAAGGCTGTGCTAAGGCCTCCAAGTAATGGCAATGGAGAACAGCCCCCCCCCCCAGACCTACACAGATAGACTACAAGAGGTCAGGCAGTTGTATGTTAGTTTTGAAGGGTAAGAAGTCTAAAACTGAAATGAAGGTCAATAAAACCTAAGATCTGTACTCTACTGATAAGCCTCTGGTCTGCATGATAGGTCAGAATACAAAATGAAATGGAAGCCAACAGAGTACCTGAAATACCAGTACAGTCATAGCAAATGTTTACAGTTGTCAGATGTGCCCCCCCACAATCAAATGTAGAAATGCAGTAACATGTACGTGTGGGTTTAATAACAGTGGAGCACAGATTACCTGAGCTGGCACAATTTACAGGATAGATTGTTGCATGTGTACAATATGCAAGGCTCTGTGTGTTAGGTTGTTGTGTGTTGTATATTGTGTGGAATAGGTCAGCATGTAGGCATGGAGGGTTGTATCCCGGTGGCCTATGGCCAGTGCTGTCGATGACAGGGCCATGTTCTGACAGCTGCAGTGCCAACCACAATGCATTCCAGCAAGACCCAATTCAGCAGTTATCCAAACTCATTGTTCAGATGTCAATATCTGTCACCATCTGAAAGATGGACATGCCATGAATGTGGGCCGAGACATACACACAGTACACAGGTTGAAGTACCCTAGACAGAGTACATAAAATGTAACTGTCAACTGCACAGACCTTTGGAATTGTACATACAGGTTAGAAGCACATTAGTTGTCTGTGTAGTATGGAATACTGATAACCAAAAATAAGGCAGTTGAAGGTTCACCAAAATAAAATCCACTGTTTTATTGATCGCACACGATATTAAAAAACGTAAAGCACAGGATGGCCAATCACTGGCAGACCACAAAAGGCACAGTTATGAAATTATGAGAGACTGCCTATGTCACCGCACAAGGCAGCATAAGGGGAATATCCCAGGTATATCTGTGAGTCAGCTGCAAGAAGCTTCCATATCACACATACACTCAGCTCACCTCACCATCAGCCACAGGTTTATCACAGGTCATATCCCTGCTGTTGGGAATGAATACAGTATGATCCCCACTTCTATATGGGAATACCCACAGAATGCAGCATGCTGAAGAGGTGTCCCATGCAGGTGTGTCCCCAGCTGTAAGCAGCACCCTGCCAGCATCCAGACCAATGGATTAATATGGACAGGAACTATTGACATTAACATCTCGCGCACTTACCCTGTCACCCCAGGGGAATCCAGTGGCTCGCAACCTGGTACTGTAGGAGTGACAGAATGCACTGGCCTGCTACAGATGGCCTACATCACTACCAAATGCCCTACAGTCCTCTGTCAAAGGCCTGTGTCTCACCTGTACTGCCAATGTATGTTATCTCATGGGGTCCCAACTAACAACATAACACAGTCCATAGAACACAAATGCAAGGCCATGTCAACAAATCCCAGTAGCATGTCCACCATGTCCTACTGCATGAACTGTGGACCAACCCCTAAATACCACTGGTATGAAGGGACAACTATAGGGATACTTCTCAGCTATCACTCACATAATGTTAGGAAGAGGATAGAATAACAGAGTGGGGAGATATAGAAGCATGGATGCCATGGAGTGTGTGAAGTCTGAAACTCTGATGTGTGCCCATACTACCCCTGCCTGCAAACACAGGAATGGGTGGCTACAAACCCGCTCGTAAACCACAATGTGAGGAGAAACTGACCAGATATATGAGCCCTGCTTCTGGGTAACCTGGGTGAATCTGTGCAAGTGAGAGATATGGCCAAAGCAGGATACGACCATTCTGTTATGTTGATAGATGTAGAAGCAGGGGATCCTCAGCCACCACAGTACCAATGCGCTGGACCATTTACACAGTCCCATCAGCAAGTGTCTGTGGCTACCCCTCCAGAATGGCATGAGTGTGCAAGAATATGTAGGCTGCAGACCACAATACTAGACACAGTTTCGTTCATCTTATATTTCCCAGGAAATAACTGTGAGCAAATAAGTATATCTGTCAGTAGCTGGTGACATAATACATCACAGTGTAAAACAGTACATATGTCTGAATATCTCTGCTAACACCAGCCATGTGACACAAGCAGCATAGACACAATAGTTACAGTATTCCACTAACTTTCGCCCATTGTGACACCATATTGTTAACCTATCTACAGATATCCTGCAGAAACAGGTTGCTATCTATAGGTGTAGAACACAAAATCCTGCACTGGAGTACAACCTACCTGGAATGGATTCATACACTCAATACAGAAGGTCACACTGGGCATGCTCCTACACTTAGAGAAATGAAGCCATTGTCTGACAACAAAATACAGAAGGTCATACTTGGCATGCTCCAACAATTCGAGAAATGAAGCCCATGTCTGACAACAACAGAGGACTATACATATCTGTCAGTCACAGATATCTGTGCACACACATCACATTGCACACCATTCATGCTTTGCACACACATTGGATAGGAATACTCACACATATCCAAGGCCAACACACTATAATAGGTCAAACATACACACACAGAGATGTGGGGAAGAGAGAGGAAGACAATGACGAAGAGATTGCCATCATGAGGCCTGTCCCACCCACCACACATCCAATTGGCCAATATCACATGATGTGCCGATGTCAATCAATGCACATATTTGCTTTTGGTAGCCTTCAGCCCTTTAGTGTCTGTGGTGCTTGTGATAACTGTGTAACATTATAGTACAAATCAGTATTCATCTAGCATTTGTATACCCAGTCCTGTCAAATGTAGTGTGTGTGTGTGACTGAGTGTTTTATGTGTGTTTCCAGAGGAATGGTTTATGGCCCATTCACATACACTGCACTTCCCATAACCCATGTTAGCACTCATGCTGATGTCAGTCACCATCTCAGACATGGCAACTGTGTGTGTGCGTGTGTGTGTGTGTGTGTGTGTGTGTGTGTGTGTGTGTGTGTGTGTGTGTGTGTGTGTGTGTGTGTGTGTGTAGAGATTAATGGTTTTGAGGCCATTCACAGTCACTACACCTCCCATTGCCCTACTTTAGCAACCCTGTTAATGTCAGGCACCTTGAAATACCCCTTTGGAGAAAGACCAGCCCTGTAAGCTCAGTGGCACGTGCCATAACTGTGTAATGCTATAGTGCAACATACTAGTTAGGTAGGAGTTCTAATCTCAGACATGGCACCTATGAAACGTTGTGTGTGTGTGTGTGTGTGTGTGTGTGTGTGTGTGTGTGTGTGTGTGTGTGTGTGTGTGTGTGTGTGTGTGTGTGTGTGTGGACAGATTAATGATTTTGAGGCCATTCACAGTCACTACACCTCCCATTGCCCTACTTTAGCAAGCCTGCTGATGTCAGTCACCTTGAAATACCCCTTTGGACAAAGGCCAACCTTATAAGCTCTGTGGCACATGTGATAACTGTGTAATGCTATAGTGTAACATACTAGCTAGGTAGGAGTTCTAATCCCAGACATGGCAACTGTGAAACTTTGTGTTTGTGTGTGTAAAGATTAAAGATTTTGAGGCCATTCACAGTCACTACATCTCCCATTGCCCTACTTTAGCAAGCCTGCTGATGTCAGTCACCTTGAAATACCTATTTGGACAAGGACCAGCCCTGTAAGCTCCTTGGCACATGCCATAAATGCGGAACAATGTAGTAGCAGTAACTATATAGGTATGGGTTTGAATCTCATCTGTGGCAAGTGTTTGTGTGTGTACATATGTATGTGTGTATCCCAAAGATTTTGGCCCCATTTACACCAAGTACACATCCCAGAGCCTGTATTTAGCAGTCCTGCAGACATCATCCACCTTAGAAGTACCTGTTGCCAACCCTAAACCATGTCAGGTCAGTGGTGTATGTGGTAAATCCGTAACATAATGGTCCGTAAAGATTGTTAGATAGAGGTTTGAACCTCATCCCTGGCAAATGTAAATGTGTGTTTAGTGAAAATTATTTTTGGGATCTCTCACCCACTGCATCACCCAATGCCATTATTTACAAGGGCTGGTGATGTTCCTCACCTTAGAAGTGCCCTGGGACAACAGCCATCCTATAAGCTCTGTGGCACATGGGATAAATGTGGTCCGCTGTAGTAACAATACATAGCTAAGTAGGGGGTTGAATCTCAGTACTGGCAAGTGTGTGTGTGTGTGTGTGTGTGTGTGTGTGTGTGTGTGTGTGTGTGTGTGTGTGTGTGTGTGTGTGTGTGTGTGTGTGTGTGTCTGTCTGTCTGTCTGTCATCAGGATCCTGTGTGGCAGCTGCTGTGCTTGTGTAATAACAGGATGCACTGTGGGGTGGGTTTTGCTAAATTATTATATTGAGGACCTAGTATATGTCACAATGTCCACCTTACAAGGACAACAAATGTCAAACACCAGAGAGGCTGGTGTAGACAATCCATAACTCTACATGTGACATTATGGATTGGTGAACAATATAGGCAACCCTTGTATTACTCAGAGAGTACTCTCTACCCATGTCTCATACAAAAAAAAAACACTTGGCTAGGCAACAGCCACTATATTGGTAGTTCCCTGCATATTGCCTCACAGATAGTAACCACAGTGTGATTGCAGTGGACTACATGCTTGTTGACCACAACACTGCCACTGACATCAGAAAGTACTGTGATGTGTTATATCTCCTGACTGAGTGTGTGTTATCCAGCAAGTAAAAGGACATGGCATACTGTTCCATCCCTACAATAAGCAAATAAATGCTTACAGTGGTCCTTTTGCTATGCTCCCTTCTGGATGCCTGCAACAACTGTAGAGTCTGCAAATGTAACCCACAAAGGGAATACCATGCCTTATACACATGCTCTGTATGGACAGATGCCACTAACTCCACTGAATACCTGTATCATGCTGTCAATGTAGGTGTAAGCACGACCTCATTTTCATAGCCAGGTCTCTCCAAATGAGGTCAGGAATGCTACACCAGAAGATAACAATCTGTACACACAACATGCCCCAGAGACCTCAAGTACACTTCCACATGTCAAAGAACATGCATGTGGGACATGTGCACAACCCAGACACTGTCCATGTTATGGAATATAGATCACATACATGGGAAGCAGTGCACATCACTGGCCACCCACAAAAGTAACCCAGATGAGTGGATGGGCAATATAATACCCACCTGTGGGGACCACTCCAGGGACTACACCCCTGAGCCACACTGGAGACCATTGTCATGTGGCCTGATGCCAATGTATTCCCTTTGCCTAGCCTTGTACAGCCTTCAGACCCATTCACCTACTACACACCTGTGAAGCAATGAACCTATGCATCTCAGTACTGGCAAGTGTGCGTGTGTGTTTGTTTGTGTGTGTGTGTGTGTGTGTGTGTGTGTGTGTGTGTGTGTGTGTGTGTGTGTGTGTCTGTGTGTGTGTGTGTGTGTGTGTGTGTGTGTGTGTGTGTGTGTGTGTGTGTGTGTGTGTGTGTGTGTGTGTGTGTGTGTGTGTGTGGGGGGGGATTAATGATTTTGAAGCCATTCACAATCACTACACCTCCCATTGCCCTACTTTACCATGCCTGCTGATGTCAGTCACCTTGAAATAACCCTTTGGCCATGTATCAGCCATATAAGCTCTGTGGCACTTGAGATAACTGCATAATACTGTAATGTAACAAACTAGTTAGGTAGGAATTCTAATCCTGATCCTGCCAACTGTGATAATGTGTGTGTGTGTGTGTGTGTGTGTGTGTGTGTGTGTGTGTGTGTGTGTGTGTGTGTGTGTGTGTGTGTGTGTGTGTGTGTGTGTGTGTGTGTGTGTGTGTGTGTGTGTCTTCGTTGACACCTGCTTTTGTGGACATTCACACTTACTACACTTCCCTTATCCCTCCTTTAGCACTGTTGCTGATGTCACTCACCTTCAAAGATAACTTTGGACATCTCCCCAACATATAAGCTTTGTGGTGCATGCAATAACTGTGTAACACTGTAATAGCAATACATAGTCAGGTAGGGGTTTGAAACTCAGTACTGGTAAGTGTGCATTTGTGTGTGTCATCAGTATCCTGCATGGCTGTTGGGGTGATTGTATAATGACAGGATCCATTATAGTGTGTGTTTTGCTACATCATTATATTGAGGACCTATATGCCCTATTGTCCACATTACAAGGCCAACAGTTTTCAAACATTGTAGAGGTTGTTGTAGACAATCCTCAGCTATAAATGTGTACAGTCATGTGCAATTGCTACATGACAGTATGGATGAGTAAACAATATAGGCAACCGTTATAATACCCAGATACCACTCTCCACCCATGGATCATACACAAGCATGCTTGGCTCTTACTCTCTTACTACCTTCCTTTCTTACTTTGTCTCTGTCTCTCTCTCTCTCTCCCTCTCTGGTGGATGTGGAAAAGTACATCTGCTTTGCATAGGCAGCAGCTTGAGTTTTGTAAGTAATGCTCATGATCAGCTGATGGCCTGTGCATGAATTGCAGTCCCCCACTTGCTAATTGCATGTAGAAAAGCTGTGGTATCATTCCTATAGCCAATTGCATGGAAACACACTCCTGTAACTAAGCAGATCATGTGGATGTTGGCCCTTTTCCATCACTGTGAGCATGACGTCATGTGGGTGTTTGACAAACAGCATCATTAAGAGGGTAGTTGGAAATACCTCTTACAACATACACTGTAGAGACAGGCCAACAAACAGGAGGGGAATGTTCCAGACATGGGGACAGAATGTAAGTATTGCTGTTCTACATTTGAAGTAATGGTTTAACAGGCTTTGTGTGGATATAGCTGTTCTACATGATTTAAAGTCTGGCATGACAGTGTTATGTGGTTGAGGAAACTCTCACCTGTAGGGCTATCTGCAGACTGGCCAGAGTTTGAGGTCTTACATGTGTTGTATTACTCACACATTTCCTAGCTTTAGAAATGCAGTAGCATACTCTGATGATTGCAATCAGTACATGGTGACATCCATGTGAGTTACTGATTTCATATCCCTCAGAAAAGATATGTCACAACAAACCATGTTACACCAGGAAATTTCTCAGTTTATCACAGCAATATGTCAATATTGGCCCTGTTTGTGCTTCTGCCCCCCCAAGTCTGTCACCCTTTGTCCATAAGTCATGCAGTAAGAGGTGCATATGTACAGTACATCATTATTTACTGACATCATACCTGATAACAAGCCAGTAAGATATCAGACTGCTAGACATGTTATGTATAGTAGGCCTTATATTTGAGGAAAAAACTTGGACATTCTGTCGTAGTGTGTACAGTGGTGAGGTCTGTGTACTTAGGGTGATTGTTGACAGAGTGTGGATTGTGAATATGTTACTTGGCCTGTGTACAGACTGTGGTAGATGTCATTGTTCTTGGTCGTATTCTATCTGATGTTGCATGCTGCTCCAGTTTATGGTACCCTACCAGCGTACATGTTTGTAGGGCCAGACTGACACATGTCCCATACCACAGTCAGGCATCAGACTACACTGTGTATTGGCCCAGTATATGTAGGGTTAGTGTGTGAGTGGCACATATGAGGATGGTTTTGTTCACAAAGTCCACAGACTGCAATATTAATTAGGCTTACCATAATGTGACTGTGACTGTGCTCAGATTGGTTGTGGGTATGCACTTTCACACTGGTGTCTGTTACTCCATGCTGTTATGTACCTGTAGTGTCTGCTATATTTGCAAGTACATGTGTATTCCCCCATAGGGAACTTGGGTCAGTGTTGTGGCAGTCTGCCTGTAGTTTGTACAGTGCTTTGTGACATGTCTAGCAGCTCAGTGTATTTACTTAGTGTGATGTTATGTCCAGATATTTGTCAGATGTACTGTTGTCTGGCCACCATAACTATTGTGTATTTCTGACAAAGCAGTGGGATGCTGTAAAGATGTATGTCACTAATTAGCGGGATGTATGTGGGCTTGAGACCTCTGCTCAAATGGTTAATATGTGTTAGGACAGACAGGAGTGTGTGAATGCATCAATTGTGTGAGCTTATCTATTCCAGATTTTTTGTGATATCCCCATTTACATGGCTGTCCACATCAGGCTTGGTCCACATATCTTGCACTAAGGAGTTCTGTGTATACCTCTGGACTGAAAATATTGTGTCAGGCTGTCCATGTTTATTGGTCATATCTCTGCTGTATTCCACAGGATCATTACTGTGATTTGTGTGGTACTTCACTATGATGATCTTAGGATGTCTGTCAGTAACTGATGGCGTACATTTCAGTATCAGAAGTGACTTCCAACACAACATGTTTGTTAACACAACCCCTGTTACTGTAACAACATTCTACATTTATACCTGCAATATTTACATTACATCCCCTTGCACTAAGAGGTTATGGTCAAATGTGACACACACACACATATATATATATATATATATATATATATATATATATATATATATATATATATATATATATATATATATATATATATATATATATATATATATATATATATATATATATATATACACATATATATTTTATATATATATTATATATTGCTTCTCAGAATGCTCATTTTACACGGAAATTGCATTTATTTGTGCCTGCACTTTAAAATTTGATTCTTGTTGTAAATTGTATTTTTAACTGTTACTGGCTTCTCACTCAAGTGCAATAGCCATTACTGCACTATAAAAGTATTTTTGCATTTGTTTCTACTGTTTTCTTGAAAAAAAAAAAAAAAACAAAAACATCTTGCTATTTTCCCACCTTACTAAGCTAGAAAAGTCCAGTTTCAGATACCTGCTGATACCTGGACTGTGTTTAAGCTTCTGTGTTTGGCCATACCCTACTTGGGCAAAAAGGAAGGTTCTTTGTTCATCAGTGAGAGTGGGGAGCTCTGAACAGCCTACCTGCCCTTGGAGGAGTGGTTACTGCCCAGAAACTGTAGTTTTATTGGCCATTTTGGGCTAATTTCTATCTCTTTAATCTTTCTGATATAAAAAATGCATTTGCGTTGTTTTGAACGCCTGGCAGGGCCGGTTAGCTAGGGTTAAACTATTCCCGACTCCACAAAGTCTACTCTTCAGTTTTTTCCTTAGAACTAGACAAACCTTAAACTTTAGCACTCAAACCATTCATTTTACAGCCTAGCACTTGCTTAAAACTCATAACAAGCACTAAATACCTCTAGCACTACCCCCCCCCTATACTGTCCAGAAGGACAAAGCTCTTTATTCGTCCCCACCAGTCAATCAGAAAAACAGCTCACTCTACCTATTCAGGTATGTCCAAAGGGCAGTTTCTGGTGTACTCTCCATTCCAACTGGTGAATCTGGGCATTTCAAGGCAATGTTACAACTGCCTCATGTACACAGACAATCCTGTCCTCCTACCACCAAACACTAATATATGCGAGAGATGCAATTATACAGCCAGACTGGAGGCAAAGCTCTCTCAACCCCAGACTGTAACTGACTGTCAAGAGGAGAAAGGTAATAATTGCAGCACACCACCAGTCTCACATAGACCTAACAAACCAACACAGGCAAATAACACACATAAATACACAAAAACATACTCAAAGGCTCTAAATTAAAATCTGCACAAGCAACAGACATCTCCAAAGCAGACATCCAAGCAGCTTCCACAACCCATCACCAACCATAAAACACATATTTCACATAATCAGTGTGTCACACAATCACAGCCCATAAGGCAAAATAACATACCCAACACACTAGTGATAGGTGACTCTATAGTCAGGCACACTGATGTCCCACTAACTAGGCTGGACAAGGAGAAGGTTACAGTTAACTGCCTGTTGGGCACCAGGATCCATCACATAACACAAGCACTAAGTTTACTCCAGAACAAGTACAAATATGACTCTGTCATTGTACATGTTGGTGTGAATGACCTGAGACGTACCTCCCTGGACTACATGAAAAGAGACATGGAAGAGCTCTCTGATCATGTAGCCCAGGCAGGTATGACCCTGACCCTGAGTAGCATCCTGCCCTCACCAAAAATGATGCCACAGTATAAAGTAAAAATGATCAACTTCAACAATTGGCTAAGTTAATGGTGTTATTCAAAGGGGATCCAGTATCTGTCTGCCTGGGATGACATGCTCGACAAGCCACGTTGCTTCACAAGAGATGGCTTGCACCTGTCACCCTTAGGCTTTTGAATACTGGCAAAGGCTCTTGCCACCCCCATAGTGCCTTATATAGGCAAGGCTCAAAAGACAAACCCACCACTGTAAATAGCACAAGTAACCAAAAACTGAGGGTAATGCTACTCAACACCAGAAGTCTGAACCTCAAAATGCACGCACTCGAGGCACTCCTCAGTATAGAGAACATCGATATTGCAGCAGAAACCTGGTTTAAGGCTACAGAGAGCACCCCAGCACTACCAGGCTATAACTCATTCCATACCTTTTGGCCACAGAACCCGGACTGAAACACAAAAGGCGGGGGTGTATCCATATTCATCAAGGATACTCACACCTCCAGGTTAATGGTGCAGCACTATGCATTAGAGATCATCCAAGTGCAACTAACAACGGGCAAAAATGCAATCCAAATTGTAGCTTGCTACAGATCACGCACCATGACCCAGGGCCCCCATTCCACATTTCTGGAGACACTGGGAAATATGAAGGTCCTACCAAACACCCTAATACTGGGTGATTTCAACTACCCAAACATTAACTGGGAGAACTACTCAAGTACTAACTCCCTTGCCCAACGCTTCCTAGAATTTATAAACTTGAATGCCCTTGATCAACTGGCCAACACCCCCACCAGAGGGAACAACATATTGGACCTGGTCATCACCAACATGGGCGACCGGTGTTTCACACCTGACATCAACCCCTCGCTGGTTAGATCAGACCATAGACTAATCACTCTGGATTTTCACATTCTGCCCCAACCCCAATCAAGGAAACCACTGTGAAAAACTTTTCAAAAGTGAATTTCAGATTGCTTAAGACTGAGGTGGAAAGGTTCACAGCCCTCATGCCAATGAACAATGCTGTCCAAGCTGCTGAAACCTATACAAAGGCACTCTATGATCATCTGCAGGAATGCATGGATCATGCTATCCCAAGTAAAACCAAGACTCGCTCCTCCAAGAAAAGGAAACCAGTCTGGTGGACCCCTGCCATAAACAGGCTCTACAATAGAAGGATGAAACTAGTACAGATAAGAACAAAATCCCTAGAAGGAAAGACATCCCTGATCAGTATCAACAAGAAACTACGATCCCTCATTAAATCATCCAAGGCTAGCTTCAAAAGACAAATTGCCAAGGACTCCAAAGATAACTACAAAGCGTTCTTTAGCTATGTCAAGAACCTAAGTGGAAACTCTCAGTTCTGCTCTGAGCTGGTGCAGAATGGCACAAAATACACTGAACCGACTGATATTGCCAATATTTTGGCAGACAGGTTCAGTGCAAACTTCACATCCCTCTCACCCCCTAAAGGGCCCATAACCATACCAGAAGAATGTAAGGCCCCAATAATCACTGACATACAAATTAAAACAGCCCTATACAAAGCCAAAAACACAGCCTCAATGGGACCAGACAGTGTCCCAGGCTGTGTCTTACAAGAGCTCCAAAATGAACTAACCCCTCACCTAAAAACACTGTTCAAACTCAGCCTCTCTACAAGCTACGTACCCACAGAGTGGTGCACAGCAACAGTTATCCCACTCCACAAAGGTGGCGCCACAACGGACCCTGGGAACTATTGCCCTATAAGCCTGACTAGCCTGGTCTGCAAGGCTATGGAGTGCATCATCATGGAACTCATTAACAGAGACATTGGGAACCTCCAAACATTGGACCCCACCCAGTTTGGCTTTGTTAAGGGCAGATCATGCCTCCTAAACCTGGTGGACTTCTTTGAGACAGTTACCAAGGCATTAGATGAGGGTAAGGAGGTCCACACAGCCTACCTAGACCTTGCAAAGGCTTTTGACACCATTCCTCATTCTGGTATTGTAGACAAACTCACCAACCTGAACATTAACCCCTATGTCACGAGATGGGTTGCAAATTGGCTCATGGACAGAACCCACACAGTGAGAGTTGCAGACTCTAGGTCTGACTTTAAATCAGTTCTAGGACCCCTCCTGTTCAGTATATACTTCTCAGAGGTACAGGCAAGCACAGGAGGACTTTGGCTGACCAAGTTCGCAGACAACTGCAAACTAGGGGCCATAATTGATTCTCCAGCTGATACAGACACCCTCCAGAAAGGTCTCACTGAGACAAATACCTGGTGTCAAAATCATGGCCTCAAGCTGGATGCCAAAAAGTGCATAGTCATCCCCTTTGGAAAAAACAAAGTACCCATGAACTACCACATAGGTGGTAGTCACCTAAATACAGAAAAAGTAATAAGGGATTTGGGGACCCAAGTAGATAGCAATCTCTCCTTTGATAATCATATTACCAAGGTGGTTATAAAATCCTTCTACGTTGCCCACCTAATCTCAAAAGGGTTCACATTCAGAACAAAGGAGGTTATTGTGCATCTCTACTCATCACTTATTAGACCCATTATATAATACAATGTCCCATTTGGGATGTACCTTACAACACACCTGCAAAAGCTGGAAAGACCACAAAAGTACCTCGCCAAGAGGATTACTGGCCTCAAACAGATGACCTATGCTACCCGACTAAAGAAACTCCAGCTGTACTCGGTTGCATACTACTTACTAAGAGGTGATCTCTGTTTGACATACAAGGCCATGTCCAACCCAGAATTGATGGATATGCTCCAACTAAAAAAAAAACAAATCCCTGAGAGCCACATGCTCTAGGGATATAAACCTTACCACAATGATAAATAGGACGTGCTGGAGGGATAGATTCCTGACCCAGAGACTCCCCATGCTTTGGAACAAGATTTCAATATACATTAGGTAAAGCCCCTCACTAGCACTCACAAGAGAAACCTTGATGTGTACATGGGAAACAGAAAATTTACCCCGGGGATCACTGCAGTGATCTGCTGGACAGAGGCACAGGGAACGAATGGCTCTGCTGGTCAGAGGCACAGGGAACTAATCTAAGGGGCTGGCGAAAGCCAACACACTCTGGCTAGGATTATAAATTCCCTTGGGCAGATAGCCTAGTACTAACCTATGAACCTATGAACCTACACACACACACACACACACATATATATATAACATCAATATATATATATATATATATATATATATATATATATATATATATATGTGTGTGTGTGTTTGTGTATGTACATGTATACATATATCTACATGTGTTATGTGTAAACATGAGTGTTGTATGTACCTTCCCAGATGTATCCCACCATATTTATCTGATATGTGTATATTTAGATAAAACAACATACTGATTTAACACTATTTTCACTAACAAGTACTACACAATTGTAGAAGTCAAAGCAGTTGTTCTCCACTATTCAGTATGTGTACTGACAGATATATTTGAAAAAAAACACAAACATCTTCACAGCTGTGATGGCTTAGTGGTTAACTGCTGTGACTATAGTGTACAGGGTCATGGATTCAAGACCTGTAAGGGCTGTTTATTTTGTTGCCAGGCAGAACAGGGACTGCTGGATGCAGAGTGGTTAAGGCAGTTTTGAACAGCTTTTAATGGGTTTGCATGGGTTTGCATGACTGTAAGCGCTGCTAACATACAGTTAAATGAATAAGCACTTACATGATGTAGGCTTGGCTTACCAGTGTGCAAATGTGCCTAGCATTTACATTTAAGCAATGCTTACTCCTGCTAAGCATATCTTAGCCTTGGAAACCGGTGATCACATTCCAGACTGAGAAAATAGCAGAGTAATGACATCTTTAATAAGTGTATTTAATTCCATGTACATAACATGCTTCTCTGTGCTGTCATTACAGTCACAAGGGGTGTGAGTATACTGTATGGGACACCTGAGTATATATGGCTAGTACAACAATCTGTTCTCTTTGTATGTGTTTCATACATGGGTAGTATCCCAAGTTATATGCAGTCACATTTGCATGTATTATATCATTATACTACTACTGTTAACAGTGTTTTCCCAAGTAAGAGTAGACTGCAGATTGTAGTACTAGAACCATACACCCCTGCATGCAAAGCTGGACTCTGTCTATTGTGTTCTTGGTGTGTGAGCTGTGTGTTATTAAGTATTTGCTACTGGATATTGATCTATGTGGATATTAACTGTATACTACTCTGTGCTTAGGACATGTCATTGAGGGCTGCTGTCATGTAGTAATGGCATGCCTATCAGTGTCAGACATCTATCTGTCAAAACATTCATCCTAATGCATAACCTGTTGCTAGCTGATTTCTGTTTGTCCTCTGTACAGATGTGAAGATGTCAGGTATCCATCTTGACTGCTTACAGGCAATCCATGCTTGCCTGACACTGAAATGTCTGACCAGCTGTGTTATGAATGCCACAGCTAGGAAACCCCGCCCTGTATGCACCACATGCCATGGATACCTCAACTAGACTATCACAGTCAACAGAACATGCATGGGTACAGGTCTCCAACCCAGATACTGGCCATGTTATGTAATATATGTTGCATACATGTCAGCTGGAGCACCTCACTGGCTCTCTGCAAGAGACAACTAGATGATTGGATGTTGCATTTAACTGTCACCCTGGGGACCACTCACGTGGCATCAGTTGATTGATGGCCTGCTAACAAATGTCAGGTGACATGACACCACTGTACCCACATCCCCTACTCTTCTCATCTCTCCATGGACAATATTCTGGTACACACCTAGGAACACCTGCACCTGTGGACCCCAGTACTGACAAATGTGTCAGTGTGCATTAGTGAGGATAACAGTGTCTGTGTGTTTGTAAACTTGTAGTTGATAATACCCTGAGGGCCTTCTCACCCACTACACCCCCATTGCCATAGTTAGAAATGGCTGCTGCTGTAATGAACATTAAATGTAGCTTGTTATACTCTTCACCCTATGGGCTACCTGGAACTTGCAGTACCAGCACAACACTGTTGAACAAATGGGTAGATAGGAATCATACCTCCCAACTGTGCCAAATTACTTGGTTTTTACTGAGTTTTGGGGTTCAAATGAAGGGGTGCCATGATTTCCAAGTGGCACCCCTTAATTTCTGATTTTTTTTTTTTTTTAATTTCTGTGCTGTTAGAGCTGACGTCATCATGTGCACGATGATGTTAGCTCTGTCAGGGCTACCAGCCTGTCAGAATTGAGCTCAAAGAGCTCACACATTTCCAGCTGGCCTGGCTGCTCAAATGCAAGCAGGAACAAAAGGTTATACTCTGCGCCAGAACTTTGGGAATGGCAATTTCTCTTCCAGCACTATGGAAACTAACTTGCAGATCTGCAGTGGACTCCAAATAAGGAGACAAGTGGCAAGGAAACTAACTTTGCAGTGTGTGTGATTCTGCAGCTAGAGCTGGTACTCCAATTAAGGAGACAAAAGAAAACTAACTCTGCAGTGTGTGTGTGTGTGTGTGAAAATGCCCCCCATTAATACACCTGGTGGCTAGAGGTACTCAGGCTCAAACCCTGTACCTTGGGTACAAGGTAAAAAGAGCCTAAAGTCCCTAGTCACCACCACTTGTGAGCTTTGCCCAGGTTTTTTTTGTGCTAAGAGGTTGAGAGCTGTGGTGAGAAGTGAGAAATGAATTCACTAAATGATAGACATTAAGTTTCAGTCTTCTTATTTTTCAGGAAGCTGCTGATTTGGCATAGTGGTATGTTGCTCTGACTGTAGTGCATAGGGTCCTGGGTTCAAGACTTGCCAGTAAAATGCATGGTGGTAACACAACATTTTATTCTAGCAACTTTACAAAATTATACAAGCAATGTTTAAAATGTGTCCCTGGTAAGTCCCTAGCCACCACCACGTGTGAGCTTTGTCCAGTTTTTTTTTGTGCTAAGAGTTGAAAGCTATTGTGAGAAGTGAGAAGTGAATTTGTATTCCCCCATTATTGGCTTGGTTTGTCCAGTTTTTTTGGGCTAAGAGGTTGAGAGCTATGGTGAGAAGTGAGAAATTAATTCACTAAATGATAGCCATTAAGTTTCCGTCTTCCTATTTTTCAGGAAGCTGCTGATTTGGCATAGTGGTATGTTGCTCTGACTGTAGTGCATAGGGTCCTGGGTTCAAGACTTGCCAGTAAAATGCATGGTGGTAACACAACATTTTATTCTAGCAACTTTACAAAATTATACAAGCAATGTTTAAAATGTGTCCCTGGTAAGTCCCTAGCCACCACCACGTGTGAGCTTTGTCCAGGTTTTTTTGTGCTAAGAGTTGAGAGCTATTGTGAGAAGTGTGAATTGAATTTGTATTCCCCCATTATTGGCTTGGTTTGTCCAGTTTTTTTGTGCTAAGAGGTTGAGAGCTATGGTGAGAAGTGAGAAATTAATTCACTAAATGATAGCCATTAAGTTTCCGTCTTCCTATTTTTCAGGAAGCTGCTGATTTGGCATAGTGGCATGTTGCTCTGACTATAGTGCATAGGGTCCTGGGTTCAAGATTTGCCAGTGAAATGCATGGTGGTAACGTAACATTTTATTCTAGCATCTTTACAAAATTATAGAAGCAATGTTTAAAACATGTCCCTAGTTTTTGACCTTTTGTCTCCCCCAAAAAAATTAAATTGAAAATAAGTGAGAGAAGCTGTGCAAGATACCTATGGCTTACACTACTGTCATTCTGTTTATAATGTGGATGTGGAAGTAGACCTTTATGATGGAAATGTTCTAAATTGGGTAGTTTTGTCATTATTGGTTCATGCATTTTGTTTCATTGCCTATAGCACAGCCACCTGGAAAAATGTTCAAACGATAAATTTAAAATGCACTCTGTCTAACAAATGTGCTGCATTATACAAGGAATATAATTTAATAAAGTCAGGAAGGTGTATCAAAGAAAAGAATACTTGTATGTTTCTTGTTTTCTGTGCAAGGTGCCAATGCTTTGAGAACAGCCCAAAGGTAATCTTTATCCACCACTGGCCAGATGCATTTTCTTTGGATGTGGTGTGGGTTTCAAGGCTGTTTCAATGAATGTGAGTTTCAATGGCAGAGAAGTTTGAATGCCAAGTCTATTTTCATAGTAAGACAGTACAGTATTGCTTTGTTTACCAGATGTCTATTAGTGTTTGTGCATTGTTATGCTGCAAAATGTAAAAAAAATCCAAATAATCATTGTAGACATAAAGCAGTATGCACACATTAGTGTTTATGGTAAATGGGGCGAAATAGCCAGGTAATGGGGCATTGGAATGGATGTAGGGGGACTCTGGTGCCATATTGTGATTGTTCTTCAGTTTGCTTTTGAAAGTTGATATCCCACAATTCCATTGGAGTAGGTGGGGTTACATAATTATGTATGCAAATTAGATGTTAATCCGCATACAGATTTGTACCTATTTTTCATAGGCCTTGTCCAGATTTTTGATGTTTCCAGGTTGAGAGGTATAATAGGCATAGGTTACCCTCTGAGTCCTGGCAAGTGTGTGTATGTGTGCAAGTGTGTATATTTGTAAGATACAGCATTCTGAGGCCACATTCTCCAAATACAATACACCTTGCCATACAGTATAAGGGATAGTGATGTTGCTGACATTAGGACAGCCATGACAAACCATCACCCTACTATCCCTGTGGCATGTGCAATAAATGCATATCCCTGTAGTGGCACTGATGAGATAGAAAAGGGGTTGGATTACAGTTATGGTCAATGTGTGATTGTGGGTATGCCAGAGTATTATCATGGGTTTCAGTGAGTAAAATATCCAATGTGGGGTGTGGGTGCTGGGTATACTGTCTTTACACCATGGTACCCCCAGTACATGTCCCAAGGTCCACTGTATGAGGACCACTGTCACCATCAGCCATACAGGTAACTGATTATACTATCCATCCCAATGATGCATGTGATGTGTGTAAATTATCTGTAACAGAATGGACTCACTGACAAGGTACTTATCACTGATAAACCCAGGTCTCTCAGATGTGCCTATAACTGTTATGTGTTTGTCAATGTGTATATGACAGTATGCCATATTATGTATTGTTCATTAACACCCAGTACATCCCCCATTACCATACTGTACAAGGCCTGGTGCTGTTCTTCACTTAACAAGAAACTCGGGACACACCTCATCCTAAAAGCTGTGTGGTGTGTCCAATTAAGACCAAGCACAGTATTAGCAATAAGTACCTAGGTAGGGGTTCTACTCTCAGTTTTACCAAGAAAGTGTGTGTGTGTATGTGAAGGGAGCTACTTCATTTTGCAGAAAATATATGTCCCAGGAGGTCATCTATCTGAGAACTGACTGGCAAATGCTAACATTTCAAAGAAATCATCTTGTGGAAATGCATTCCATCAAAACTAGTAGTAGATGTGTAAATGCCCTCTTCCCCACTATACATCAGTACAGCGATATTGGAGTTGGTATATATAGTTGGATGTGGATGTTGTGGGCACAGCCACCCTCACTGAGGTTATTGTTATTTGTATACCCCTGCTTAGTCTGCTGTAATACTGTACAGTTTATGTTAACAAGTTAAGTAGCTGTCAATCACACTATGTGTGGTTCTATGCCACCCCACACCCTCCAAAGTGGAAGGCTGTGCCACCCACACCAGCACACCTTTGTTTACCTATCCCCAGGATTGCACTACATTGGGGAAGAGGACATATACCTTGCCAGTACCATTGTCAATTACATTAAACTAGCAGACTATTTACTGTTGTGATGTTTTGCCTATTTTGTCTTGGTGGAATTAAATGGAATAAAATGGGTTCACTGCAAAAGTAAGTACATCCATGTGTACAGTATGCTCTGTGTACTGCATCAACACCAAACACTCTGTGTGTGTATGTTATACACAAACATGTGGTCTGTGCCACCCAGTACACTTACCATTGTCCACTGTAGAAGTGCTGCTGACATCAGCCACCATGCACTCACCTGTATACACCCCTCAGACTTATCAGCCATGTGGCACATGCAGTAACTGTTATACAGACCTGTTACTTGTGTTCAGCTGTACCCAGGATATGACACAGTCAATGTGTCACTACAATGCCATTCCCCTTGTAGGAAACAATAGCATACCAACATCCTGCTGACACATAGACACCTACAACACAAACTGTATACATTATGGAGACCACAAACAGTCAGTTTTAATAACAGCTATAATGCATCATGGCTAGACAGCTACACATCCTAACATGTAAGCATTAAACTTTCCAGCTGAAAACAAGTTACATAGCATAATATTGCTAAACCTTAGTACATTCACCCTGTGCATCAGAACCATATTAGCCTGATCCTGCATTAATGGTATGGATGACAGGGATGTGGCACAGGTATCATCATATGCACAGGGTGTGTTGTGGGTTTGCCAGAGACCTAGGTTGAGCCATTTGGTTGACATCATGTGTGTGTGTTAGGGGGTTTCGCTATCAATTGGGCTGTGCAAATGTAGTGTGTGTAGGTATGGAGGTGCCCTAGCTGTGTTGGTAATGGGTGTGTGTGTGTGTGTGTGTGTGTGTGTGTGTGTGTGTGTGTGTGTGTGTGTGTGTGTGTGTGTGTGTGTGTGTGTGTGTATGCACACAGTTCTGCCATGTGGCTGCTATATACAGGGGTTTGTTATACAGCTGAAGACTCTACATGGCAGGGTGTGCAGTTCACCATCTCTAGCCATGCACAAGAGAACTGTGCCTGCTAGGGGTTCCATGGGCACTGCCAGGTACAAGCCCAGATATGGTACTCTCCCCTGATGATGACAAATGTCCACTGGATCCAGGTCCCTTTTGGGACCAGCCAGGACCACATGCACATGGTCTGTTGTGTTGTGGTGTGAACAGTACCCCCCCTGCAGTGCTAGTGCTGGTACTGCCACAGATTGCAAGGTCAGCTTATGTGCACATCCCTTGGAAGTCACACAATGCCTTCATTATTGCTGTGGAGTCAGGGGAAAACAAAAAACTTAATTTAAGACCTGTACGTCATTGCTTACCTCTACACACACTCACACACACAGACACACGCACAAACACACACACACACACACACACACGCGCGCGCGCGTGCGCACACACGCGCACACACACACACACACACACACACACACACACACACACACTTACAGGTGAGGTTGCACAAATATATTACACAGACCTCTCATTACCCGACTGTCAACATGCATGACATATGGCACTCAACAGTATGCACTGCAGCTATACTCAATCCCTGTTACTAACATTATACATCTCTGTGATGCATGAGTTTTGTTAGTAGGTGATGCCCCTTCCCCTGGAACACACTGCACCCATGTACACAGTATTGTGGTGCACCTGTTCAGCACCCTGGCATGTACTGTGCACCACACCTCACGAGTGCACACACCATTGCTGAATGTGTATATGTGTGGCAGTTATGTTTGCTCTGTTGCTCACAGCCCCTATGTGTTTGTCTGACACATACCTGGGATGATATGAGGACAGATGTCAATAGTGAATGTATTACCTCTGATTTGCAGATCTCATCTTCAGCAGTGCATGTATGAGCAATAAAATCCAATTACACTGGCAACCTTCAAAGCTTACTGTGGCTATGAGGAGTGTACACACCCTTATTGACATGCCAGCCTCTTCCCTGATGTGCAATGGGGCCACAAAAAAAGTTCACCTCTACTTGATTCCCAAGTAGACTATTCTCTATCTGTAAAGCCTAGCACTTACTCCTACAGTACTTGCACCTTGATAAAGCACTCTTATTATAGATAGTACCCCACCAGCCTAAAACCCACTTCCCCCGGAGTCCTTTGAAAGTCTCTTTATCTACTACTTCTAGTATGTCGAGGGATCAGTTGCTAGTGTCCTCTCCAGCTCAACTGGTGAACCTGGGAATATTGAGGCAATGTTACAATTGCCTCATGTACACAGACAATCCTCTCCTCCTCCCACAAAACACAAATACATGCGAGAGATGCAACTATACGGCCAAACTGGAGGCTGAGCTCTCTCAACATAGGACTGGCAAGACCAGACAGGAGGAGACGGTAACCACACACAATACTTACCCGGTCACACATGGTACCATCACAACTTCAAATCATACACATACTCACACAAAGACATACTCGGAGGCTCTGATCAAAAATTTACCAAAACAGCAGAGGCCACCAAAGCAGACACCCAAACAACTACCACCTCACGACCCAACACATGCAACACATAGACCACACAGTCAGAGTGTCAAACAGTCACAGCCCTTAAGGCCAAACAAAATGCCAGACACACTTGTCATTGGTGATTCCATAGTCAGACACACTGACATCCTGCTCACCAGACTGAGTAAGGAGAAGGTCACAGTAAGCTGCCTGTCGGGTGCTAGAATCCGCCACATAACGCAAGCACTCAGGTCTCTCAACAGCAGGTACAAGTACGACTCAGTCATTGTCCACGCTGGTGTCAACGACCTGAGACGCACTCCTTGGACTACATGAAAGGGACATCGAGGAGCTCTCTGATTATGTAGCCCAGGCAGGTATGACCCTGACCTTGAGCAGTATCCTACTTTCACCTAGAATGATGCCACAATACAGTGATAAGATGATCAGCTTTAATAATTGGCTTAAATTCTGGTGTCATTCAAAGGGGATCCAATGTCTGTCTGCCTGGGATGACATGCTGGACAAGCCACGCTGCTTCACAAGGGACGGCTTGCACCTGTCACCCCTGGGCTTCCGGATATTGGCAAAGGCTCTTGCCACCCCCATAGTGCCTTTTTTAGGCAAGGCTCAAATTCTAAACCTACCACCCTAGAACACCAAAAGGAAAAAACTAAGGGTAATGCTGCTCAATGCCAGAAGTCTCACTCTCAAGATGCACGCACTCGAGGCCCTTCTCAATATGGAGAACATCGATGTCTGTGCTGTGACAGAAACCTGGTTCAAGGCTCCTGAGAGCACCCCAGCACTAACAGGTTTCACCTCATATCATGCGTTCGGCCCCAAAATCTGGACAACACCAAGAAAGGAGGGTGTCCATATTCATAAAGGACACCCACACCTCAAGGTTGGTGGCAACGCACGATGCATCGGAGACCATCCAGGTGCAATTAACCATAGGCAAGACTGCTCTGCAATTTGTAGCATGTTACAGGCCACCCTCTCAAACTCAGGAACCTCACATGGCCTTCCTGAAAACATTGAAGGGGATAAATGTATCTCCAAACACCATCATACTAGGTGACTTCAACTACCCTAATATAGACTGGGAACACTACTCAAGCCCGAACACTCTAACCCAAAGATTCCTGGAGTTCATAAACTCAAATGCCATGGAACAACTAGTCACCATCCCCACAAGAGGAGAAAACATACTTGATCTCATCATCACGAACATGGGATCAAAATGTTCAACACCGAAGTATACCCGTCACTGGTGAGATCAGATCATAAACTAATCTCGCTGGAGGTCCTCATCCCCCACCTGAAACAAAAAAGACCACAGAGAAAAACTTCTCAAAAGCCGATTTCACACTTCTAAAACTAGTGTGGTCTCCTTTAAGGCCCCTGAGCCAGTGGTAAACATTACTCAAACCGCTGAATCACTTACAAATGCCTTCTACCAGCACCTACAGGACTGCATGGATCAGGCAATCCCAAACAAAACTAAGACTCTCTGTACCAAAGGCAAGCGTCCAGTCTGGTGGACCCCAGCCATAAACAAGCTCTACAACAAAAGGAGGAAGCTACTACAAGATAGAGCAAAATCCTTGAACGGTAAGACACCTTTGATCATTATAAGTAAAAAACTAAGAGCTCTCATAAAATCATCCAAGGCAAATTTTGAGAGAAAAATCGCCAAGGACTCTAAAGACAATCATAAGGCCTTCTTTAGCTATGTTAGAAACCTAGGAGGAAACTCCCAGATATGCTCAGAATTAGTTAAAAATGATGTGAAAATTACTGAACCTACACACATTGCTAACATACTGGCTGACAGGTTCAGTGCAAACTTCTCCCCCCTCCCCAAAGGAGAGATATCTATTCCAGAGGATTGTAGCCCCCAAACATCTCCAACGCCCAGGTGAGAACTGCCCTCACTAAGGCAAAAACACAGCATCCATGGGACGGATGATGTCCCCGGCTGTGTGCTTCATGAACTCAACGAGGAATTAAACCCACAGTTAGGACAGCTGTTTAATCTTAGCCTCACCTCAGTATCATTACCCAAGGAGTGGCGCACGGTGACTGTGGTCCCACTTCATAAGGCGGTGCCTCCACAGACCCTGGAAATTACCGCCCCATTAGCTTGACAAGCCTTATCTGCAAAGCCATGGAGAGGATCATAATGGAACTCATAAATAAAGACATAGGGAACTTGCAGACTTTGGATCCAACCCAGTTTGGCTTTGTCAAAGGCAGATCCTGCCTCTTAAACTTGGTTGACTTTTTGAGATAGTCACCAAGGCCATTGATGAGGGAAAGGCAGTCCATACAGCCTACCTCGACCTGGCAAAGGCCTTGACACAATACCCCACTCAGGTATCATCGAAAAACTCATCAGCTTGAATGTAAACCCATACATCACAAGATGGGTTGCAAACTGGCTAAGTGACAGAACCCACAGGGTCAGAGTTGCTGGAGCCATGTCAGACTCAAAGCCTGTCACAAGTGGTGTCCCACAGGGCTCAGTCCTGGGTCCACTCTTGTTCGGCATCTACTTTTCTGAAGTACAAGCAAACACAGGAGGGTTATGGCTGACAAAGTTTGCAGATGACTGCAAACTGGGCGCCATAGTTGAAAACACATCTGACACAGATATCCTCCAGAAGGGCCTCACAGAAAAGGATAACTGGTGCCAGAGCCATGGCCTGAAGTTAAACGCCAAAAATGCATAGTCATACCCTTCGGAAAAACAAGGTTACCCTAGCTACCATATAGGTGGCAATCCACTGAGCACAGAAAAAGTCATCAGGGATCTGGGGACCCAAGTTGACAGTAGCCTTCGTTTGACACTCATGTTGCTAAAGTAGTTAGGAAAACCTTCTATATCGCCCACCTGATCATGAAGGGATTCACATCTAGATCAAGGGAGGTCATCGTCCCCTGTACTCATCACTCATTAGACCTATGATTGAGTACAATGCCCCATTCGGAATGTATCTGACCAGACACCTGCTGCAGCTTGAAAGGCCCCAAAAGTTCCTCACCAAAAGGATAAAGGGTCTCAAAAATATGTCTTATGCTGCCCGACTGAAAGAACTCCAGCTCTATTCAGTCTCATACCGCTTGCTCAGAGGTGACCTGTGCCTGACATATAAGGCCATGTCAAACCCAGATTTGATGAATATGCTTCACCTCAAAAAATCTAGATCCCTCAGAACCACAAGGGCAGGA
The DNA here is from genome assembly GCF_019279795.1 of Protopterus annectens. Taxonomy (NCBI): domain Eukaryota; kingdom Metazoa; phylum Chordata; order Ceratodontiformes; family Protopteridae; genus Protopterus; species Protopterus annectens. Next base: position 1,749,570,500 of record NC_056726.1, on the reverse strand, counting down.
GACTTAAACCTTGACACGGTTATAAATAGAACATGCTGGAGGGACAGATTCATCACCCAGAGACTCCCTATGCTGTGGAACAAAATCCCAGTACATGTGAGGCAGAGCACCTCGCTGGCCTTGTTCAAGAGGAATCTTGACCAATGGATGGGAGATCGCAGATATATCCCAGGGATTACTTCAGTGTCACTGCTTGACAGAGGCACAGAAAAATGATAGGCATAGTTTTTATTCAAACTAAAGGGGTGGCGAAAGCCACATAACTATGGGCTAGGCTGATAAATGCCCTTGGGCAGATAGCCTAGTATGAACCTATGAACCTATGAACCTATGTTAACATTACACACACCTGATATGTGACATATGACCTGTGCAATCAAATGCAGTATCAAACAAATGTGTTAGTTGTGCAGATGCTGACTGAGATGCATAGGTTCATAGGTTCATAGGTTAGTACTAGGCTAACTGCCCTTGCGAGCCATTTAAGCCTTGCCAATTATCGCCTGTGAGATTCAAACCCTGTACCTTGTATTTGTAAGGCAAACACCTTAACCATTAGGCCACCCTCCCAACCCAATGTGTACAATGCATACGATATGTGGGTTGCATAAGTGTGCACACCCTTAACATGATGGTTTGTTGCAGTACCTGTTAAGTGAACTACAGCAGTCACTATTCCTGGGAGGGGTATACTAGCATGGTCCATCTTCACTTGCCATTATTTGGTCACTCTGCTATACAAATATCCCCTAACTCTGCCAGATTGCAAGGTTAGCTCATGTGCACAGCCCTTGGAGGTCACACAGTCCCTTCACTATTGCTGTGGAGTCAGGGTTATGTCTGGCACAATTCATGACTTTGACTGTGTTCAGATACAGCCATTCTTAACGAGCTTTGGATGTATGCTTCAGTTCACTTTTGTGTTTCAGGATGACACCCCTCCCCATTCTCAGTCTTTTGCAGATGCTTAACAACTATGGTCCACACATGAGTGTCATTTTGCAGTGTTCCAAATGCAGAACACCATGTCTAGCAGCCTAGTTCCTGCTAATGAACAGCAAACCTAAAGGTGTACACTCACACCAACAAGGTACAGATGGGGATGGTGGGCCTGAGGTGCAGTGAGGTGTTGCTTGTGCACCACATGTATCTTTACTAATACTGTCTGCAGGTTTCAGCCTTGGTCTTGGTACACCATTATACATTACAACACATGCCTTTGGGAGACTTGATATTATGCATATGCTACCTGTAGAGAGCCCTGGATGATATTTCCTGTGGAACAACTCTTCTATCTGATTACCCTAACCCATAGGCCAGGCAATTGTTGACACAGGTACTGCACATGCAGTACTTGCCAGACATTCCTGCAAGTCCCTCAGTGTTGCAGCATGTTTCTGGGCAGCCTCCGTGATCAGTTTGCAACATGTGTTGTCATCTGTCTTGGATGAGCATCTGTTTATTTTCTAAATTAATGTTGGCCCATACATCATAGTCACACACATGACTGTCTGCACTGTTTGACATGGTATATGCAATGGTGAGGTAAGGCTATGTCTCCCACTCCTGAGTGCTACCTTTTGGATATGGGATCTATTGCATGGTTTGTAAGATGTGTGCAAGCCACGGCTGCCTCTATTGCAGGTGAGTGGGCAAATGTCATGGACATACTTCTTGGACAGCCGACCATTACTTGGTGTGACATTGAGGCCCTGTACTTGATGGAAGGTGCATACTCAAGAAGAGTGAATGCTGTCAGTACCTCAAAAGCTGCTTCCACAATATGTTATTTGCAGTGTGTGCACACATATGCTTCCAGTGTTTGTTAAGGTATGTTTTCCCCATATTTGTTGTCCTAACATAGGATTCCATATTACACATTCATTGCTCATGTTAGGATCACATTACAGGTTGTAAAAGGTGTGGAATGTGGTATTGTGATATGCCATTGTATAGATCTGTAACAGCTGCCATTGTAATAGTGGTGTTGTAGCCACTGTATAAGGGTAATGTTTCAGCCATGTCCCTACTGTAGGCCATGTGTCCCACCATTATATTCATCTCTGTCTACACATCTTGCACTAACAGGTTGGTAGGTATACTGCAGGACTCTTACATACCCTTCAGGTATGCCAGCATGGTGACCACTGTGATCCGGTGTAGTTAACAGCAACAGTAAGTGAACATGTACAGCATGCATTATGGGTAGGTGTGTTAAATGTGTGCATGGCAAATACCATGGCCATAACATGGCCGGTGAATTGGAAAACCTGAAAAAAAAAACTCCATACTCACCAGCTTCAGGCTGCTGCCCCAGAGGTATACCAGAGGGGCCTACATAGTTGTGTGAGAAATGTAATGTCAGTAGCCACACCTGTGGCATTGGTACAGGGTGGGAGCAGCATTTCAGTACATCAACAGTACAAACCCACAATACTAGAGATTATGCAAATCTGTTCATTACTACACTGCAGCAACAGACTATGTTATTTGACATATGTAGAAAGTTACTTTACAGATGAAAATAGATAAGCAACAGTGGTCTACTAATGTGCCCTGGTGCCTTACCTGCATGCTCCTCATCCATTGTGTGGGTAGCACCCACCTCCACAATGCTATCATCAGGTTCCTGGCTTGGCTGGTGGACAGGTGTCCCAAGGCTGGTGAGGAGCTCCTCAGCATGTGTCAGTGGGGGCTGGATGGCATGACCCCCACCTGTGGCTAGCTGGTCACAACTAACTGCAGCAGCACGCAGGCAAGCGTGGCAGATGAGGTCAGTGCAACAATGTCGCACCTGCTCATAACTGCATCATTTACCCTGTGGATGAGATTGTTCCACAGGGCAGTCCTCTCTGCAGATCATGGGCTGTACACCCAAAGAGGGTTCTGTGGTGATGCACAAGGTAGTTAATTATTATTTCATTCTCCTGTGGAGTATAAGCAGGGAGATGCTGCTGGGACAAGGTACCTCATACTGCAAGGATGTAATAGTTGTTAATTGACATCTCTCTCTCTCCCTCCCCACCATATCTGCAACAATATTCTGAACACACAAATCAATGGGTATGTTTACACCAAACCTACTGATGGGACATATATCCTATTGTGCAACAAATACTGAAATGTGTTTCTATTCATGTTGAAACACTATCATTGGTGGCCTGTTGTTATCAACGTAACCTGCATGCCATTGTAATGGCCACTGTGGTTTCATATATGCATGTGTTCTGTTTGCTATGCAACTGTGTTTTGGGTTACTGGGAATATCTATGCATGCCGTTATAACTAATACTGGATTGTGTTGACTATTACTACCCGCATATGTTCTAAAACTGCAACACAACAGCATGTTTGGGAAGGCTGTTCCCAGCAGAACCACCTCTCCTACCTCATCTGGCCATGGAACCAGGCCACAGCACATCTGGAACCCACCCCAGGACCTCCTCATCCGCTGGTCCTGCACTACCTTCAGGTGGAACCACCTCAGGGGATGGTGCTCGTCCCACCCCTGGGAGCATGCACAAACAGGATCTTGTCACCTGAAGTCAGGTCCTGGGTCTGGTGCATAGGGAGCTCCACAGAGAACTGGGGGATCTGATACACCAGCTTGAGGCCCTTGTGATGTAATTAGAGGGTCAGCCTGCCCTTCCTGCTAAGCCCCCAGTGCAGCCACCTTCAGGGCCATGAAGGTGCAGTGGTGACTGCCCGTGGGTGAGGACCTCAGTCCCACTGTTTCCTTTTGGGGGCTCATGGGCTTCCAATTTCCAAACACCCCTCCCTGTCCAAGGTGTTTACCCACCACATGTCATATACCACCCCTGTATGCTGTCTTGTCTGTCTTCTGACTCAAACTACCTCCCCAAATATGCCTACTATCCTTCCCCAACATCCCACTCTCACCTTAACAAAAAAAGGGTAGTCAGTTCCCAACACGAATTTCACACCATACATAACTCCATTTTGCACCACCTTACAACTACTTACAGGTGCCTTAATCAATCTGTATCCAACAGCCCTTCTTCTGGCCAGAAAATAAATTATCAGCCTTTGCAAGTCTGACCCAGGACCCTACACACCATAGCCATGGAAATTTACCACTAAGCCATCTGAGCTGCAGATATCTGTGATGTTTTCTCAAACATATCATGCAGCACAGTTCATTCAACAGTAGGGAAAATGTATATACATACATATATATATATATATATATATATATATATATATATATATATATATATATATATATATATATATATAGATTCATAGGTGTATACTAGGCTATTGGCCCTAGGGCCTATATAAGCCTAGACAAAAAGGTACCCTGACTTTCACCACCCAAGAAAATTCTTTTCCTGTGCCACTGTCAAGCAGAGCCACAGAAGTGATCCCGGGGGAGAATTTCCTATTTCCCATCCAGTCATCAAGATTTTTCTTGAAGAGTGCAAATGAGGAGCTTTGTTGCATATAGATAGGTAGTTTGCTCCAGAGTATTGGAAGTCTCTGGGACAGGCATCTATCCCTCCAGCATGTTCTATTTATTGTGGTGACAAGGTTTAGGTCCCTAGAGCATGTAGCTCAGAGGGATTGGGATTTTTTTAAATGGAGCATGTCCAACAGCTCTGGGTTTGACATAGCTTTGTATGTTAGGCAGAGATTGCCTCTGAGTAAGCGATATGCGATGGAGTAAAGCTGGAGTTTTGTGAGGCGGTCTGCGTAGGGCATCTGTTTGAGGCCAGTAATCCTCTTTGCGAGGTATTTCTCTGGCCTTTCCAGTTGCTGTAGTTGTCTTGTGAGGTAAATACCAAAAGGGGCATTGTACTCTATAATGGGTCTAATGAGTGATGAGTAGAGGGAAACAATTACCTCTTGTTTCCTGGATGAAAAACCTTTTGTGATGCGGTGTGCCATGTAGAAGGATTTCCTGACTACAGTGGCAATGTGATTATCAAAGGAGAGACTACTGTCCACCTGTGTCCCAAAGTCTCTTATCACACTTTCGGTGTTAAGTAGACTACCGCCTATGTGATAGTTCATGGGTACAGACTTTTTACCAAAAGGGATGACAATGCACTTTTTGGCACTGAGCTTGAGGCCATGGCTTTGACACCAGGCATCTGTCTCAGTGAGGCCCTTTTGTAGGATGTCTGCATCGTTAGGAGTTTCAATTTATGGCTCCTAGTTTACAGTCATCTGCGAACTTCATTAGCCAAAGACCTTCTGTGTTAACCTGTACTTCAGAGAAGTAGATACCAAACAGGAGAGTACCCAGGACTGAACCCTATGGTACTCCACTTGTCACTGGTCTAAAGTTGGATTTGGAGCCTGCTACTTTCACAGTGTGGGTTCTGTCAGTGAGCCAGTTGACAACCCATCTTGTGACATAGGGATTTATACCTAATTTAGTGAGTTTATATATAATTCCAGAGTGGCGGATGGTGCTGAAAGCCTTGATGAGATCTAGATAGGCTGTGTGAACCACATTACCCTTATCTATTGCTTTGGTGACTGCTTCAAAGGGATTTAGGAGACATGATCTTCCTTTTACAAACCCAAACTGGGTGGTGTCCAGATTCTGGTGATTACCAATGTGTTTGTTTATAAGTTCTATGATGATACACTCCATGGCCTTCCAGACAAGGTTCATCAGGCTAATGGGGTGGTAGTTCCTAGGATCCGTGGTGGATCCCCCTTTGTGTAGTGGGATAACCATCGCTGTGCACCATTCAGTGTGGCACAAAGTCTGAGGTGACACTATGATTGAACATGCTACTTAGGTGGGGTGCCAGTTCATTCTGTAGATCATGTCGAATGTAGCCTGGGATGTTGTCAGGTCCCATGGATGCTGTGTTCTTGGCTTTGGAGAGTGTGTATTTTACCTGTGCATCCATGATTACAGGAACTTTGCATTCTTCCAGTATAGAGATGGGCCCTTTAGGAGTGAGAGGGGGGTAAAGTTAGCACTGAACCTATCTGCCAGGATGTTGGCAGTATCAGTTAGTTCTGTATATTTAGTGCCATTGTGCTGTAACTCAGAGCAGATCTGAGTGTTGCCATTAAGATCTTGATATAGCTACAGAATGCTTTGTGGTTGTCTTTAGAAACAGTGGTGATTTTGTTTTCGTAATTAGCTTTGGACGATTTTGTGAGGGATCTCAGTTTCTTACTGAGGCTGACCAGGGAGTTCCTCCAATCATGGGATTTTACTCTTTTTTGCAGCAGTCTTTCTTCTGTTGTAGAGTTTGTTTATGGCAGGGGACCGCCATATTGGCTTCCTTTTTTTGAAGGATAGCATATTGGTTCTGTTAGGGATAGCACGATCCATGCACTCATGTAAGTGCTTATAAAATTCATTTGTGTAGGATTCAGCAGTCGTACCTCTATTGTCCATATGCATGGGTGTCGTGAAGCTTGCCACTTCTGTCTTAAGAAGCATGAAGTTGGCTTTGGAGAAATTTTTTATGGTGGTTTCACTAATCGGGGGTGGGGGCAGGATGTGGATGTCTAGGGTGATTAGCTTGTGGTCAGATCTGACCAACGAGCAATTGACCTCTGGTGTGGAACACCGGTCGCCCATGTTGGTAATGACCAGATCTAGGATATTGCTGCCCCTGGTGGAGGTGTGAATAAGTTGATCCAAGGCATTGGAATTTTTGAATTCCAGAAAACATTGAGCAAAAGAGTTGGTACATGAGTAGTTTTCCCAGTTAATGCTGGGGTAGTTGAAATTGCCCATTATTAGGGTGTTAGGTTGTACCCTAATATTTTCCAGTGTATCAAGAAATGAGGAGTGGGAATCCCGGGGCATGGTGGGGGATCTGTAGCAAGCTACAATTTGGATTGCCGTCTTGCCCAGAGTTAGTTGCACTTGGATAATCTCGGATGCATTATGCTGAGCAACTAGCCTGGAGGTGTGGATATACTTAGTGAATATGGACACGCCTCCACCTTTAGTATTTCGGTCCAGGTTAGGTGGCCGAAAGGTGTGGTATGAATTATAGCCTGGTAATGCAGGGGTGCTCTATGGAGCCTTGTACCGGGTCTCTGTCACTGCACAGATGTCGATGTTCTCCATTTTAAGGAGTGCCTTGAGTGAGTGCATTTTGAGGTTTAGATGTCTAGCATTGAGTAGCGCTACCCTCAGATTTTGCTTGCTTGTACCTGTTATGGTGGTGAATTTATCATTTGAACCTTGCCTAAAAAAGGCACTATAGGGGTGGCAAGAGCCTTAGCTAGTATCTGGAATCCCACGGGCGACAGGTGCAGGCCAGCTCTGGCAAAGCATCATGGTCTGTTGATCATGTCATCCCAGGTAGACTGATACTAGATCCCCTTAGAATGACACCAGAAGCTTAGCCAATTGTTAAAGTCAATCATTTTGTCCTTGTACTGTGGTATCATTCTGGGTGATGGCAGGATGCTACTCAGGGCTAGGGTCATACCTGCCTGGGCTACAATATTGGAGAGCTCCTCCATGTCTCTTTTCATGTAGTCCAGGGAGGTACACCTTAGGTCATTCACACCAACATGGACAATGACAGAGTCATATTTGTACTTGTTGTGGAGTGACCTGAGTGAGTGCATTATGTGATGGATCCTCGCACCCAACAGGCAGCTGACAGTAACTTTCTCCTTGTTTAGCCTGGTCAGTGGAACATCAGTGTGCCTGACTATAGAGTCACCTATGACTAGAGTGTTGGGTATGTTGTTATGCCTTATGGGCTGTGGTTGGGTGGCACACTGAGTTTGGGGGCTATGTGTCATTTGGGTTGTGTTGGGGGGGTGGAGGTTGCTTGCATTTCTGTTTTGGAAGTCTCTGTTGCTTGGGCAGATTTTTATTGAGAGCCTCCATGAATGTAGGTGTGTGTTTTCTGTTTCTATGTGTGTGTTTTAGTGGTGTAGGTTTTGAGAGACTATGTGACGAATGTGGTGTGGTGCAAGTGTTTACCCTCTCTTCTTGACTGTCTAGTCCAGTCTTGGGTGAAGAGAGTTTTGCTTCCAGTTTGGCTATATAAGTGCATCTCTCACAGGTTGTAGTCTTAGGTGGTAGGAGGAGAGAGTAGACTGTGTACATGAGGCAATTGCTGCATTGCCTCAAGATGCCCAGATTCATCAGGTAGACAGGAGAAAACGCTGGGAGCTGACCCATAGACATGTCTGGATAGGTGTTTATTTATTAAGTACTAAAACTGTTTTCCTCTAGACAAGTGAAGAAAGTTGACTGTTGTAATAATTTGTAGCTTATTTAGTGCTTACAATGAGTTCTGACCAAGTGCTGAGCTCAAAGAAACAAATTTGAGTGCTAGAACTAAAAAACTGGCTAGTTCTAAGGGAAAATTTGAAGAGCAGACTTTATGGCGCTGGCAATATTTTAACCCTAGCTAAGTGGTGATGCATAAGTGTATTTTTTTTAATATAACAGTAGCAAATGAGCAAAGTGATTTAAACAAATTAACCAATTAACCAATAAAAAGCTAAAAACTGAGCCCCGTTCCAGCAGTCATCGATCAGACAAGTTCTAACTGCACACTCCTGCCACTAGGGTGCAGGAGAACCTTTCCTAGAAAAAGATGGCCTAGATCAGTGCTCAAGTTATACAAAAAAAGCTAGATTCAGCAGGAATGAATCTAGTCTTGTGCTACAGCAAACAAAGCATATGGATTTCAGAAAGAAACTGTTCAAATAAGCAGGCACAATAACCCTTTAACCAGAAACTCCCAGCTCAGAAGGGCAGAATCTACCCTCTCATCCCACAAGGGTGCAGACCACATCTTCTTAATGTAAAATAACTGGCCCTAAGCCAAAGTGCTTAAACCAGAACTAATACGCTTTTAGAATAACAGACACTAAGCCTTCAATCAGCATCTCCCTATTTAGAAGGATGTAAGCAACCTGTTCTGCCACAACAGTGAAGACCACAAACATTCTTAATGTAAAACAAATGGTCTGAAGCCTGAGTGTTTAAACAAAGGCTTAGAATACCAGTTACAATTTAATCAGGCTACTAACAAGCAGTAATAAATGCAGCAGAATAAATGCAATTAAGTACTTTTAAGAACAGGCAGCAAAAGCAATATAAAGTAATAAAGTAGGAAGAAACATAAATACAGTAAAAGCAGATGAATAGAGTGCATTTGTTATAACAATAGAAAACGAGCAAACTGATTTAAACAAATTACCCAATTAACCAGTAAAAAAGCTCAAAACTGAGCCCTGTTCCAGCAGTCTTTGATCAGACAAGTTCTAACTGCACACTCCTGCTCCTAGGGTGCAGGGGAACCTTCTCCAAAAAAGATGGTCTGGATTAGTGCTCAAATTATACAAACAAAGCTAGATTCAGCAGGCCTGAATATAGTCTATGCTACAGCAAACAAGGCGCACCAATTTCAGAAAGAAACAGTTCAAATAAGCAGGCACAATAAGCCTTTAACCAGATATTCCCAGCTCAGAAGGGCGGAATCTAGTTTCTTCTCCCACAAGAATGCAGACCACAAACTGGGTTGGGAGGGTGGCCTAATGGTTAAGGTGTTTTCCTTACAAACACAAGGTGCAGGGTTTGAGTCTCACAAGGGATAATTAGCTAGACTTAAAATGGCTCACAAGGGCAGTTAGCCTAGTACTAATCTATGAACCTATGAACCTATTATATTGGGTTGGGAGGGTGGCCTAATAGTTAAGGTGTTTGCCTTACAAACACAAGGTACAGGGTTTGAGTCTCACAAGGGATAATTGGCTAGGCTTAAAATGGCTCGCAAGGGCAGTTAGCTTAGTACTAACCTATGATCCTATGAGCCTATGAACAATCTTAATGTAAAATGACTGGTCCGAAGCCCAAGTGCTTAAACCAGAACTAATACACTTTTAGAATAACAGACACTGAGCCTTCAATCAGCAATTCCCAACTTGGAAGGATATAAGCTACCTGTCCTGCCAAAGCACTCCAGATATTGAGCAGAAAATACATTCCCAGCTATGTGGCCAACACTTAAAGCAGAGAGAAACCCTCTAGGCTAAGAGTTAAATATCGAATAACAAAGAGGTAAGAACAGCAATAACCCCCTCCAACTGCAGAGGGACAGACAGACCACAATATTCAGTGAAACAATTAAATAGACACAAAAAAACAGTTTCAGGACAGATGAGAACAGAAAGCAATGCCAGAAAATATAAAAATAATTCAGTCAGGCAAAAAAATATTTAAATCAGGCAAAATTAAGTTAAACAATTATATAGACAGAAAAATAAAATACAGTACTAACTTTAAAACTGCAAGTTTGCACTTATCTTCAGCTTCTAATACAGTTGACTGTAGCTAGCCAAACCACTCAGATATTGAGCAGTGTGTGTGTGTGTGTGTGTGTGTGTGTGTGTGTGTGTGTGTGTGTGTGTGTGTGTGTGTGTGTGTGTTTGTATATATGTAGACACACACAATATATATATATATATATATATATATATATATATATATATATATGTTTGTGTGTGTTTATCTGTATATATGCAGACATACATGTCTATATATGTACATATATATATATATATATATATATATATATATATATATATATATATATATAGTGCATTCAGACATCACATCCACACTCTGAACCTCCTTCCTCCACAGCTGCACTGTTCTGCCTTGCTACGAAACAGAGTGTCACATGTGGGCACAGCCTAACATTAGGGGGGATATATAGGGACAGATCGTAGATATGCCTATTACAAACCTATGAAGTCTGTGCATGATACATTTCACATTACCATGACTATTCTGAAGGTGGTGGGGTCTGACACTCATGTGTCAATCATGACTTCATTACATCCACCTTCAGCTATCTGCCAGACTGATATACATAAATAAAGATACTTATACAGTGAAACAACCAAGAATAATCCACAGATACAGAACTTTTGCTGTAAATTGTATCACGATCCCAAGTCTAAATATAACACGAGCTGGAAGCTGTCTGAAGCCAAAACTCTTTATTATTTAAAAATATGAATATATATACTGGTTAAGCTCTTTCATCTACAGTGTGTAGACTTCATCAGAACAACAAATAGCATTGTCAGCTGGGTCATATACTGAATTGCAGTTGGTCCAATTAGAAGCAACCAATCCAAATGTAAAATCAATTAAATTTAAAAATGTATTTAAAGTACACTTGCATATTAAAAACTTGTGTGTTACATAAAATGATTCAGTATTTCATATATTTAAAACAATCATAGAATGCATTTTTATATACCTAATGTTTTTAAAAATACCAATGTATAAATAATTATATAATAAAAATACAAGAACTGAAGATGGTGAGTGAAAGGAAAACTGCTCTTACAACTGGTAAAACCTCACGATAGTTTATTGAACAATTCCACACGACTGGTTAAGCGCTTTCGACTGGTGATCAGTCTTCATCAGAACAAACAACACATATCATCCCAAAGTATTTATACACATCCTAAATCACCTTAATTGATGTTTAACTAATTAAAATCCCTTAAAAGTTTAAAAGCCATATTACAGACTTACTATAATACACCGTAAGTAAACCAACCTTAAATCAAGATGTGACTTTCAAATACACATGTAATATAATAATATATACAATAGTAATATATGCAGTAATATATCATTGGGTAAAACCTCTTGGTGTAACTGTAAATATCCGTATAACTATCTAATAAAAATCTAATAAAAATAATAATAATAATATATATAAATATATGCACTTCACTTGTGTGATAAAGTTAAAAATCCCAGTAACAAACCTAAGAGTTGAAATTTACTCTAAAGCTAAAAAGGTTTATACTTATAAAATCATTGAGACCAGGTGGTCTCGTGGAATCCGTTAGGATTTGCCATTTACTTTTGCAATGCTAATTTCATTTTCAGTCACCCAAATGGTAGAACATCTATCTGTTCTACAATGGAAAACAAAAACCATGTTCCTCACCTTTATCCAAGATGTGTCTGTACAATGCATTTTTGGTATCTTGTTTCCCTATTTTATGCATGTTAAGTAAATCGTCTGTTCAGCTGTCTCTCTGTCTTGCCTATGTAATGGGCGTTGCATAGTTACAGACTGCCAGATAGACCACATGTTTTGTTCTACAGTTACCACATTTGCTTTTATAGTAGTATGACACAAATCATTAAGTTGAATAGTCATGTTAGAATTAATGTATTTACACTGTTTGCAGTTCCGCATTTAACTGTACCCTTATGTGATCCATGCTTTGATCTTTCTGCCTTATTATCGGCTTTTCTAATAGCCTTTTTATATTTGGGGCAGTTTATATACACATCTTGGTTTACTACCCAATAGCTCTTCCTTGTCCAATACTCTAAGTGTTAACCAATGCCTTTTCAATATTTCCTTTATAATATGTGTGGTCAGGTGTACATAAGGACACAAACTCTTCCTGATGTTTCACTACAAATTCCTACTTTTTTGTCCATCTGATACGCACCTAATAGGGGTGGATATTTATTACCCCATTCATTGTACACATAACTGATGACCTCCAAGACCATCTTTTCAGGGTAAGCTCTACTCAAAAACATTTCTTTGATGGTATTAAGCTCCTTTTCCAAGATTATTTTGTTAGAAGACATTCTTGCTCTGCTACACATTGGCCTTTTATGACATTCTGAAATACATGGGGGGGATGGTTACTACTATAATGGACGTAATCATTGGAAAAAGTGGGTTTCCTATGCACCCTAGAGATGAACCATCATGTGCTCCCATCTTTGCGAATTTGGTCATGGCCGAATGGGAATCGGTGTATGTGTTCAACAGCCCTTTCTACAAAGATATCATAACATACATTAGATATTTGGATGACATTTTTATTCTATGGAAGGCCTCTGAGGATAGGTTACTAGAATTTATGGAGTACCTAAACAAGACAGTCGAATTCTTGAAATTCACTTATGAATACAGTTACCATGAAATATCATTTTTGGACGTAGCATTGAGTCATAACAATCAAAGGTTCATCTCTAGGGTGCATAGGAAACCCACTTTTTCCAATGATTACGTCCATTATAGTAGTAACCATCATGCCCATGTATTTCAGAATGTCATAAAAGGCCAATGTGCAGCGTAGCAAGAATGTCTTCTAACAAAATAATCTTGGAAAAGGAGCTTAATACCATCAAAGAAATGTTTTTGAGTAGAGCTTACCCTGAAAAGATGGTCTTGGAGGTCATCAGTTATGTGTACAATGAATGGGGTAATAAATATCCACCCTATTAGGTGCGTATCAGATGGACAAAAAGTAGGAATATGTAGTGAAACATCAGGAAGAGTTTGTGTCCTTATGTACACCCCGACCACACATATTATAAAGGAAATATTGAAAAGGCATTGGTTAACACTTAGAGTATTGGACAAGGAAGAGCTATTGGGTAGTAAACCAAGATGTGTATATAAAACTGCCCCAAATATAAAAGGCTATTAGAAAAAGCGATAATAAGGCAGAAAGATCAAAGCATGGATCACATAAGGGTACAGTTAAATGCGGGAACTGCAAACAGTGTAAATACATTAATTCTAACATGACTATTCAACTTAATGATTTGTGTCATACTACTATAAAAAGCAAATGTGGTAACTGTAGAACAAAACATGTGGTCTATCTGGCAGTCTGTAAACTATGCAACGCCATTACAGGCAAGACAGAGACAGCTGAACAGGCAGCATTTACGAACATGCGTACAAAATAGGAAACAAGATACCAAAAATGCATTGTACAGACACATCTTGGATAAAGGTGAGGAACATGGTTTTGTTTTCCATTGTAGAACAGATAGATGTTAAGCCCATTTGGGGTGACTGGAAAATGAAATTAGCAGCTTGCAGTAAATGGCAAATCCTAGGATTCCACGAGACCACCTGGTCTCAATGATTTTATAAGTATAAAACCTTTTTAGCTTTAGAGTAAATTTCAACTCTTAGGTTTGTTACTGGGATTTTAACTTTATCACACAAGTGAAGTGCATATATTTATATATATTATTATTATTATTTTTATTAGATTTTTATTAGATAGTTATACGGATATTTACAGTTACACCAAGAGGTTTTACCACCGTATATATTACTGCATATATTACTATTGTATATATTATTATATTACATGTGTATTTGAAAGTCACATCTTGATTTAAGGTTGGTTTACTTACAGTGTATTATAGTAAATGTGTAATATGGCTTTAAACTTTTTGGCGGGATTTTAATTAGTTAAACATCAATTAAGGTGATTTAGGATGTGTATAAATACTTTGGGATGATATGTGTTGTTTGTTCTGATGAAGACTGATCACCAGTCGAAAGCGCTTAACCAGTCGTGTGGAATTGTTCAATAAACTATCATGAGGTTTTACCAGTTGTAAGAGCAGTTTTCCTTTCACTCACCATCTTCAGTTCTTGTGTTGTTGGCTTTCCCAGTTTGTGAACATATAATAAAAAATGACATAATAAAATTGAATAAGTAAAAATATATAAAAATAACATCTTTCCTTATAATTCATGCTTTAGCTTCAAGTACTGGCTTGATGGAAATGTTGTCATTGATGCCAAGGTGTGCAGTTGCATTTAAAAGAATCTACCATTTGACCTCTCTTTCCCCTAATTTAATCTTAACATTCCCACCCCTGGAAATAGTCTTAACTTGTTCTAAAATAGCAAATTTAAACACATCACAACTCGGGCTTCCTTCAAGGGGTCTGAATAATGCATTATTAATGTCTTTCTTCCTAATGCTATAATAGTGGTCATGTATACGATTCCTAAGACATCTGTCCATCTTCCCCATGTAATAACTGGGGCATTTTACACATTTAGCCAGGTATATCACATGTTGTGACCTGCAATTGCCCTTTTTAAACCTGACTAATGTGCAATTGGCATCTCCCAAAACAAGTGTACTTTCCTCCATTATAGCAAAACATTGATTACATACTCCACACTTTCTAGTTCCCCCTTGTTTGTCTAAAATGTTATTAACCAATGCTCCAGACTCAAACATATATTTTAAGTTATAGCTAGTTTTAAAAACAAAACTGGGTCGATCCCCAAGTTTACCTTGTACATCGCAACTTAAAATGTTCCAATTACTCCCTATGATTTTCTCTACATTTTTTGCATGGGGACCGTACTTTAAAATACATACTCACCTATAATTATTGCTACTAGTGTTACTAATGGCCCCCTCTGTTGAACTCATAAGTACTTCACTCTCCTGCCCTATTCCAATTCCTAAAAGGGGTTTGTATTTTTTCCCCATTCATGCTGAACATAATTACTAATATCAGTTATTAACTTTTTGGGGTAACCACGCTTCTCAAACATGTCTCCTATAATTTTTAATTCTTTGACCATTGCATGGTAAATGGACATCATACGGGCTGCCCGTATGCATTGTCCCTTAAATATACTCAGTTTTTGACTCATTGGGTGATAACTCGAAAATTCTAAGTATGAATTACTAAAAGTTTCTTTCCTAAAAATCCTTGAGTTAAAACCATCTGTAGTAGTGTAATATATATATATATATATGTGTGTGTGTGTGTGTGTGTGTGTGTGTGTGTGTGTGTGTGTGTGTGTGTGTGTGTGTGTGTGTGTGTCCAAATAAGAAATACCTGTTTTACAGGTACTGTGTGTGAATTTAAAACATTCACTCACTGTATTTAAATCATGCATAAAAAGTTCAATGTCTTCCATAGTGTCATTCCATAATATAAAAATATCATCCAAAAATAAGACGTAGCAGCTAACGTGTCTAAATAATGCATTTTTAAAAATGTGCTCCTCTTAACAATCTAGTAGTACAAGATTCGCATAGATGGGGGCACAGGCAGCCCCCATGGCTACACCTCTAGTTTACCTGTAATATTAGCTTTCAAAATAAATATAATTGTAATTTAAGACGATATCCATAAATTCAAATATGAGGGCCACTCTATCCCATGAAAGCTGTGCGTACTTCTGTATACTATTACCAAATCTAGTCATACCCTCCTCTTTGGGTATGCTTGAAAAAAGTCAATCACATCTATAGTTAAAAAATAACGTTCTCATTCCATAGTTTAGGTTTGAGTCTACTTAAACAATCCCATGAGTCAATAACAAAATGGGAGACTTTGCCATATATAAGTTTCAGCCACCTATCAATGACAGTACCATAAGGGAAAGTTTTTGATTTACTCCCTGAAATTATGGGTCGAAATGGAGGATCATTAAGGTTTTTGTGCACCTTTGGAATACCCACTATGGTTGCCATTACAGGAGATTCTACTCGTAAAAAAATTGTACATATTAACATCTATTCTATTATTTAATAGGAATTCCTCCAAAAATAACTCACTGTGATGGTATCCTATATTCACTTCATTAAGCGATAGTGGTTCATAGTTTCCTGAGTTATAAAGAATGTCATGACTTTTATTAATATAATCATGACAGTCATATAACATAACACCTCCACCCTTGTCGGGTTTCATGATCTGTAGGTTATTGTCTCCATGTACTTCCTTAAGGGCAAAGTATTCCCCCTTACTTAGGTTAAAATTAATTTTAGATTTTTTACATCTGTTATGATATTTATATAGCTCGTCTATAACAACTTTTTCATATGCTGCTAAAGTACTGTTCATGGGGGGCATGTACATACTTTTCTTCTTAAATTCATTTAGGGCTATACCCCTATCATCCTTAAAATGTAACCCTAAATTCAGTTTCCATAAATATAACTTGAATTCAACTATACTATCAACAATATCAAATTTAGTGTTAGGGACATATTTCATCCCTCGTGAAAATAATAAAAAATGTTCCTTTTCCAACTTAGTATCAGTATAACTGAAAATGTTAAAGTCAAGAATTATGTACTACTAGACTGGGAAGAGGAGCACAAACTACCATGAGATGGTCAAATAACTGAAATTTATAGGAGACATGTTTGAGAAGCGTGGTTATCTCAAAAAGGTAATAACTAATATTAGTAATTATGTTCAGCATGAATGGGAAAAAAATACAAACCCCTTTTAGGAATTGGAATAGGGCAGGAGAGTGAAGTACTTATGAGTTCAACAGAGGGGGCCATTAGTAACACTAGTAGCAATAATTATAGGTGAGCATGTATTTTAAAGTACGGTCCCCATGCAAAAAATGTACAGAAAATCATAGGGAGTAATTGGAACATTTTAAGTTGTGATGGGGACATACAAGGTAAACTTGGGGATTGACCCAGTTTTGTTTTTAAAACTAGCTATAACTTAAAAGATATGTTTGAATCTGGAGCGTTGGTTAATAACATTTTAGACAAATAAGGGGGAACTAGAAAGTGTGGAGTATGTAATCAATGTTTTGCTATAATGGAGGAAAGTACACTTGTTTTGGGAGATGCCAACTGCACATTAGTCAGGTTTAAAAAGGGCAATTGCAGGTCACAACATGTGATATACCTGGCTAAATGTGTAAAATGCCCCTGTTAATACATGGGGAAAATGGACAGGTGTCTTAGGAATCGTATATATGACCACTATTATAGCATTAGGAAGAAAGACACTAATAATGCATTATTCAGACACCTTGAAGGAAGCCCGAGTTGTGATGTGTTTATATTCACTATTTTAGAACAAGTTAAGGCTAATTCCAGGGGTGGGAATGTTAACATTAAATTAGGGGAAAGAGAGATCAAATGGCAGATTCTTTTAAATGCAACTGCACACCCTGGCATCAATGACAACATTTCCATCAAGCCAGTACTTGAAGCTAAAGCATAAATTATAAGGAAAGATGTCATTTTTATATATTTTTACTTATTCAATTTTATTATGTAATTTTTTATTATATAATTATTTATACATTGCTATTTAAAAAAAAACATTAGGTATATAAAAATGCATTCTATGATTGTTTTAAATATATGAAATATTGAAGCATTTTATATAACACACGTAATATGCAAGTGCACTTTAAATTTGTTTGTGTCTTTCGACTTTTCCCGGTTAGGGGTCGCCACAGCAGAACTCCGGTCCACTAATGATTGGCAGTTGATTTTTACGTACTGGCTTGCCAGGCCTGATGCACAACCTTCAACGAAGGTACGCCCATTCACGCATGTCTCCATGCAGAAGACGCTCTAGCTGAGAATCGAACCTGACAGCATCTTACTGTGAGGTGACAATGCTACCGCAGCACCACCACCAATAAGTTTTTTTAAATTTAATTGATTTTACATTTGGATTGGGTGCTTCTAATTGGACTGACTGCAATTCAGTATATAACCCAGCTGACAATGCTATTTGTTGCTCTGATGAAGTCTACACACTGTAGATGAAAGCACTTAACCAGTATATATATATATATATATATATATATATATATATATATATATTCATATAAATAAATAATAAAGAGTTTTGGCTTCAGACAGCTTCCAGCTTGTGTTATATTTAGACTTGGGATTGTGATACAACAGACTGATATACATGTTTGAAGGAACAGAACAAACACTATGATGGCATAAATCTTGTCATTCTGTGCAGATGTGCACAGCTGATATGTATGTCCCATTTCCCACAGGGCCAGATGCTATGTCCATATCACTTGTTCAGCAGGACATCATTACAGCAAGTCTTGATGACACATATAAATCTTTCAACATAATCTATCCCATTATTACAGACCAAGTACTACATTCAATTACATGCTGACATGTCTCACATACCTGTTTTATTATTGTGCTCTCTTCTGTGTACCATTTGGATATCTTCCTTGGTTTTCTCTCTCTCTCTCTTTCTCTCTCTCTCTCTCTCTGTCTTCTCTCTCTCTTGCTCTCTCTCTCTATCTCTCTTCTCTCTCTCTCTCCACTGCAGGGATTAAGCTGGTTTGAATAGGTTGCAGCATGGCTTTTGTAGGTGATGCTCATGATCAGCTGATGGCCTTTGCACCAATTGGTGTTCCCCACTTGCTAACTACATGCAGCAAGCTGTGTAGTACTTCCAATAGCCAATGTCATAGCAACCCACTATTATAAATGACTACATCACGTGGGCATTGTCCCTTTACCTCTCTTGTATGGAAGACATTCTTCCTGTGTGTGGGCAGCAGTGTTACAGACAGCAGGTAGCAATACCTTTTAAAACAGGCCTTGTAGACACAGGCCAACTACATGTTTGTATAAGGTTCCAGACCTATGGACAGTGCATGAGTATAGCTATTACATGCATTGAATACTGCTAGTTTTACAGGGTATGCTAGTTTTGCATGGAATGCAGTCTGTCTGCATAGCTCTCAACTGGTGGCCTATCCATATGTTGGCCAGAGGATTGGCTGTTATAGTTTGTCTGTTCACCACACAGGTCTTGTCTCTGACATATCAGCGGCATTCTCTCTTTTGATTGCTATCAGTACATAGCAAAATCCATATGTGTTTCTGACTTCATATTCCTGATTAAGGGTATGTTGCAGCCAATCCTGTAACACCAGCAGCTTTCACAGTGTATAACTTCAATATTTCAAATATGGCCCTGTGTTCCAGCCTCAGTCCTCCACCTATATACCAGGCTTTGTCCAGATGTCATGCAGTGAGAGGTTGTTAGGTAATGGCCTATCATTATTTAGTGCTGGCATTCCTGCTATCAATCCAGTGATGTTGTGGACTCCCACACAAATTGTGGGGTAGGGTCCATATATATGAGAGCTACAGCTGGACAAAATATGTGTGACCTTGTACAGTCCAGAGGTCATTGTATAGAGAACACTGTTATATGCCATTGTAAGTCTTTTTATGGGACAGGGGTATTAAATGTTTTTAACCTAGGCTGTTACAACATGTAAGGGATATCAGTAGTAAGAAACATTAAGGTATATGGCTGCAAATTTTCATGTGTTTCACCATGGGAACAGTGGTGGGCTAGAGCTTACTGTCTTACACACAGTTCTGTTTGTCAGTGTGATAGTGATGTTTTAAGTTAAGCATTGTTATGTAACAGATAACAGTTACATTGTGACAACTAATACTTTTTCCCCTACGGGTGGAGTACAGAGTGTGATTGAAGGCTGCTGAACTACATCTGTAATTAAGTGTTGATTGGTTCATATCTTCAAAGCAAGTGGTTTTTTTTTTTTTTTACTGTTGTACTACTTGAAGACCTTAGCCTGGACAGCAAAGTATGTTATGTTTGTCAGATTACTGTATCATATGTTTTGTTTGAGAGTTGCATTAATCAGTTATTATGTATTTCAAAGACCTAACTGCTATAAGAAATGGCATAAATAACTGAAATAGTACACAAATAAACATTTCTATGTATGCAAACTTGTGTGTGGTGTCATGTCCTTTGCATTATGTGTGGGTATATGTTTCATGCAATAATTCTTATTTGTCGGAAAGAATCAGACACTGGCCATTTTAAAAGGTGGCAACTGCAGGAATAATGGTTGATATGTTGTGCACCCTCTATATATACTCTTTTCATACATATCTATAAGCAGTTATATATTTATATGTGTATGTATGTGTGTGTGTGTGTGTGTGTGTATATATATATATATATATATATATATATATATATGTGTGTGTGTGTGTGTGTGTGTGTGTGTGTGTGTGTGTGTGTGTGTGTGTGTGTGTGTGTGTGTGTTCATATGTATCATTGGAATGTTTAGCATTTCCACATTGTACATTCCCAATAGTAGACTGACTGTTCTGCATGATATGTTAGAGATATCATCCTGACATCTTACAGCTGAGATGGCATACTGTTAACTTGTTGTGGCTATGTTGTGCAGGGTTCTGGGTTCAAGACTTCCAAGTGTTGGTTATTGTGTTGCAAGGCAGACCTGTTCAGCTGTGGAGAAAGGGATAATGGCAATAATTACAAGAGATCACTATTTTGGGCCCCTTCACCACCATTAACAGTGCCTTTGGTTAGATGTTTTACAGTGAGAGGTTCAGAGTGTAGATCCAATGTGCGAATGCAATACACACATATGCACACAATATATATATATATATATATATATATATATATATATATATATATAGGTTCATAGGTTCATAGATTCATAGGTTCATAGATTAGTACTAGGCTAACTGCCCTTGTGAGTCATTTTAAGCCTAGCCAATTATCCGTTATGAGACTCAAACCCTGCACCTTAGGCTACACTCCCCTATGTCTATATATATATATATATATATATATATATTATATAGATTTTATATATATATATATATATATATACATACACACACATACATACATACATACATCTACATATATAAATACATTTTCCCTAATGTTGAATGACTGTGCTGCATGATATATTTGAGAAAACATCACATTTTTTTTTTTTTTTTTTTTTTTAAATTCTTTATTACAGTTTTATATGCACAACAAAAGTCAATGGTTACATCATATCAGCACTACATAAGCATTAGAGTAATAAAACTTGATACAAAGAATAAGGTATGATTTAAGCCTACTGTTATACACAAACTATATACACATTATATACAAAGTGCCATTGCTTTAAATTGATACATCTTACTATCTCTGACCTTCAAGTCGAGTTATGCAAAAGGGAGATCTCTCTTTATGTTTAAATCATATATTTGGGTTCTCAACAATCAAATTTCAGCAAGGAGTAAAAAAAGAGAATTCCATAGATTCTGATTTTCAGATCTTTTGTGATTCATAGTGATCAACTTCTGGGAGGTAATATAAGTAATTGCCATATTCCTAAAACTGGTCCAAGATAACTTTGAGCGATCTATCCAGTGTTTGGTAATATAGAACTTAATTAGAAGACAGACATTAATCAGTAGCCTAAGTCGTTGAGGTGACAGATTTATATTAGTAATATGTAGTAAGGCCATTTCCCAAGATAATGTCGACTTATGGTAACCCATTTTACTTAGTCTAACCTTAAGAGAACACCAAAGGTTTTGGGCATATTTACAAAACCATAAAATATGGATAATGTCAGCACGTGGGTGTGAACAACAGGGGCATACAGTGGATACAGATGAGTTAAATTTATTTAAGTGAGTTGGGGTATAATATAAGTTATTAATAATCATGAATTGGGTAAGCGTGAACTTCTTAAAAGGGGAGTGTTTAATTGTAAGTTTTATTGAATCCAGTTTTTGTTGGGGGGATATTGTACCATCTTGTTTATTCCAAAAGTCAGCAAAATTAAGTTCTTTTCTGTATAGATATACAGAAAATGCTTTGTATGCAATAGAGATCATATGCTTCGTGGAATCTAGACTTAGTAGAAGCTGCTTAGTTATGTTAACTTCCATATCTATGTTGTGTTGATTTATTAAGAAAGTTGAGGTGAGTTCTTTTAATTGTCTCAAAGTGGTGGTATAGGCTTTAGACAGAGAAAGTGTTTCTCTAAGTTCTGTCAATGAGAGATGTTTAAGCTTACAGAGATCCCACACCGTAAGATCTTTAATTAAGGGAAGTTTATTCAAGTTAACCACCTGTCCTCCTAGTTTAATATTAGGGTTGAGGTGAAGGGGCTGCAGTAGTAAGAAAGCATTACCTAATCCTAAGGAGTTGAATAGTTCCTGAAAGTTGTCGATTAGGCTTCTTAATACGTTGTGTAGTTTAGTCTCTCTAGTTGAAGTTTTCGCCAAAAAAGGTAGAGCTCTGGGATTAATGTTGTTATTAATAGTGTGTTTGTACCACATTTTAATCCATATGGGAGTCCACGGGGTGGGACCAGGAGTGTAATTAGCAATTGCTAAAAGCCTATTAGCATGAGTAATTCTGTAATATAAAATGAGATTGGGCATCGCCATGCCCCCTCTTAATTTAGGAAGTGTGAGTTTGTAGTAAGACAGTCTCACTGACTTTGGGTGCCAAACAAACTTTGCAATTTCATTCTGTATTTTCTTAATAAAGGTAGTTGTAACCGGGGATAGGGATGAGTTGTATTGATATAGAATTTTTGGCAAAATGTTCATTTTGACAATAGAGATTTTTGAAAGTGTAGAGAGTTTAAGTGATTGCCATCTTTTCATATCCTGTGAGATAGTGGTCCATATTCTATTTAGGTTAGCTTGCAGAACAGATGAATATGAATGGTCATAAAAGACACCTAAATATTTTAGAGAATAACTAGTATGAATGGGTAAGACCGGGAAAAGATGGGGCTTATGTGCTAAGGGATTAATTTGAAAAATACTAGATTTATTGAGATTGATCTTAAAGTCTGAGATTGCTTCAAAGGCCTCCAGAGAGTTAATTAATTTCATGGCGTCAGTTAAGGGATACATAAAGTACAAATTCAGGTCATCTGCAAAGGCAGTAAATCTAATATTAGAGTTACAAATTCTCGGAATAGTGTGATAAGATTTCTGTGATATGAACAAGAGCAAGACTTCTAAGTATAGATTGAACAGTAGTGGGAGAAAACATCACATTTATGTACAGTTCAAATAACTTAAATCACTGTGGCTATGGTGTGCCGTGTCCTGGGTTCAAGACTTGCAAGGGTTGATTATTTTGTTGCTGGGCAGATACAGAGTGATTAAGGCATTTTTAAGCGGTTATAAGCGAGTTTATGCGGGTTTGGGTGACAGTAAGCAATGCTAACTTCTGGTTAAATATGCTTACAGACAGCTTGACAGTTCTTAATCTGTGTAGCCATTGCTTGCGGCCATGCAAACAGGCTTAAACCCACTTACTACTGCTTAAAAGTGCTTACTCCCGCTTACCCCTGTGCTAATTTCTTAAAAGAAAAGAAAAAAGGGGTGATAGACAGGAAAGTGGTGAAAAAGGGGGCACACAGAGGGAAAAACAATAGGGAAAGTAGCTAGAGATGTGCAGGGCGGGTGTAGGGAAGGTCAACAGCTGTCCATTTCTTCCACAACAACAGCTGTGCATATGTACTGAATGTGGAGGTAGATTTGGACACTCAAACCCCTGAGAGAGAGGTGAGGACAACAATAATGTGTTGTGAAGCCAGTTAGACAAGATTACATTTATCCAGTGGACACATGAGCAAAATGGATAGCTATGTATGGGGCAAAAATATTTTTTGGGAACAGTTTGCCCTTTTTTTTTTAAGGTGAGAGTGGTATGTTGGGGAAGGATAATAGGTATATTTGGGGAGGTAAGTTAGGCAGGAAGACAGACAAGACAGCATACAGGGGTGGTATATGACACATGTGGGGAGTAAACACCTTGGATGGGGAGAGGTGTTTGGAAATCGGAAGTCCATGAGCCCCCAAATGGAAACAGTGGGACTGAGGTCCCACCCATGGGCAATCACCACTGGACCTTCACAGCCCCAAAGGTGGCTGTGCTGGGGGCTGAGCAGGAGGAAACAAAATAAAGAGCCAGCACTCAGAGGCAACCAGTATGTTTTATTCCTTCCCTTCCTTCAGACCGGTTTCGGCATCAAACCTTTTTCAGTGATTTTACATACATAATTCAGGAATGATATTTATACCTATTTTATATCCTCAATTATGACATAATTTCCCCCATTTAACTAATTAAGCCCCCAAATACATATAAGGCATTTTAACAAACTGAACAATATTCTTATAATCTCAGATGAAAAATGTATATAGCTAACCATATATTAGTAAACTATTAATACATACATACATGAGCAGGAGGGGCAGGCTGACCCTCTAAATGCACCATGCAGCCCTCAAGCTGGCGTAACAGATCTCCAAACTCCCTTCGGAGCTCGCTACGCACCAATCCCCAAACCTGACTTTGGGTGACAGGATCCTGTTCACGCCCACTCCTGGTGGGGACGAGCCCCATCCCCTGAAGCAGTTCCACCCGAAGGTGGTGCAGGACCAGCAGACAAGGAGGTCTTGGGGTGGGTCCCAGGTGTGCTGGGGCCCAGTGCCACGGCCAGCTGAGGTGGGAGAGGTGGGTCCGTTGGGACCAGCCTTCCCATACGTGCTATGGTGTTGCAGTTTTAAAACATAGGTGCGTTAGTAATAATCAACATAATCCAGGATTAGTTATAACAGCATGCATAGATATTCCCATTAACCCAAAACACCAGATTTGGAAAAGTTGCATAGCAAACAGAACACATGCATATATGGAACCACAGTGGCCATTGCAATGGCATGCAAGTTACATTGATAGCAGCAGGCCACCAATGATAGTATTTCAACATGAAACATTAATAGAAACAAATTTCAATATTTATTGAACAAGAGGACATATGTCCCAATGGTAGGTTTGGTGTAAACATACCCATTGATTTGTGTATTTAGATTATTGTTGCAGATCTGGTGGGGGGGGGAGATGTCAACTAACAACTTATATATCCTTGTACTACTCACAACTTTAATGATCATTACTCTAATCATTAAGGTACAGATATTATTACAATACCCTATGGCCTTGGTTTGGGCAGTGGTATGTTTGTACACAGTATATACTTCAACTGTCTTATAGCTCAATTCTTACATCTCTTACCTGGTAGACCTGTGGAGGGAATGTTTGTTAACACTACCTGACTGTTTCTACACATATTCCCAGATTCAAAGTTAATATTATGCACATACCTCTCAATCTCTTAATGCACACACTCTGGACAAAGCTTGACAACATGAGGGTACAAATAGGGACATGTTTTAAATATTGCTGTCATAAACTTGGTGAATTGCATGAGTGACAGGATTTGTTTTAATATACAGTTGCTGAAGGTATTGAGGTCTGAAAATCAAATGTTTATGTCATTATTTTGTGACTACAATTCTGAGATCATCCCACTGATTCGCCAGGTGAACAGAGGAACAGGCAGAAAATATGAGCCAATTATCTGGACATTCTGAAAAATCTGTACAGTTGAGAGGTATGATTATGCATACAGCTTACTACCTCTCCCAGGATTCGAACCATGGCTGTGTCTGCTAAAAATACAACAATTAAAGTCACAGTAGAGTGTGCTATTTGGATATTGCTGTCTATCTCTTCACTGTTTTCTGTCTAAGTCTCTCTTGGTTGTACAATCTGACCTTGTAATAACAACAGTCTTACACAGACATTCCTAAACACATTTTTATGTAGCACAGTGTGAGAAACAGTGGTTGACACAACAGTACTATTCTGATATCAGATTTACTGAAAGCTGCATGTCAGGCCATACTATACCAGAGTAAACACTAGCAGTCCAGGATTTAAATCTTTATTGGCAGGCACAGTTTTCTTATCTAACAGACCTGTGGAGGGAATGTTTGTTAACACTACCTGACTGTTTCTACACATATTACCAGATTCCAGTTAATATTATGCACATACCTCTCAGTCTCCTAATGCACACACTCTAGACAAAGCTTGACAACATGGGGGTACAAATAGGGACATGTTTTGAATATTGCTGTCATAAACTTGGAGAGTTACAGACATTCCTACACATTTTTTAATGTAGCACAGTGTGGATAGCGGTGGTTAATACAAAATTACTATTCAGAGAATGCAACAATAAATCCCATACAATACCAGAGTAAACACAACCCGTCCAGGATTTAGAGCTTTATTGCCAGGCAGTTACAGTTTTATTTAAATATGGCCTATATGGGACTATTACTGTCATATTGTCTGGTTTATTCTGTACAACCCATACATAAAACAGTTTTTATACTGCCAGATGACTTTCTACTACTTTATATTTATTTGGTATGACTACTACAAGCAGGATTGTTACTCACCAGCCTCGTGAAGCAGCCTTTGTAGCCTACTTGCATGGGCTTCCTGATTCACAGCCCACTCAGCTGCATCTGTAATGGAAATAGAAACATATTTAGGTATACCTATCCATCACATACACAAGCTGGACTTTAGTAAATAGTAATGGTATGACTACTTACACACTGCTGGGACATCACCCCTCTACCTTGCTTCTTGGACCCATTCATCCAAGACCTCCTTCTTTCTCTGCTTCAAGTTGGCATAGTGGTGCCTGACCTGCACACCAGTCCAAGGGATACCAGTGGCACTGGTGCGATCAAGGGCAAGATGGTCCCAGGCTTCAGCTTTATATTGGGAGACCTGGTACTGGCCCTGCAGCAGTCTCTCGTCATGTTTTTTACCAGGTGTCATACCATGACCTTGGACTCCTGTATGCCCCAGTACTGTGCCAGGAAGTGCAATCCCTCTCCAATTCCTGCCATCCTGCTTACAGTGGGAAGCTACAACCAGTTATGAGCTGTATTCCCGCCTGTGGGGTTTAAATACAGCTGATTCCCCACCCTTTGCTGTGATTGGACAGTTTTAAATATGCTGATCTAAGCTAAGCTATGGGCAAACCTGATTAGCTAAGGTTGACATCGCTTAAAGGGACAGGTTCAGCACTGCTTACCAATGGGGAAATCCACTTAGCTGGACTACTCATAGATTCATAGATTAGTACTAAGCTAACTGCCCTTGCAAGCCATTTAAGCCTAGCCAGTTATCCCTTGTGAGACTCAAACCCTGCACCTTGTGTTTGTAAGGCAAACAACTTAACCATTAGGCCACCCTCCCATATTTACACAATGCTTGCTCTTGGTAATCAGAGCTGTGCAATGCTTACATTGCTTATTTTTCATTTTATAGACTATCTGCTGTATGGCATTGATTCATTATTCATTTCATATCATAAATTTGTTTACTGTCCCTGACATCCCCCACTGTACTTTCATTACATTTATTCATGTGTGACTATACTGTATGGGGCACTTGTGTTTATATGGGGATTTCATAACTTTATTAAACTGTCACCTCACATCTGGACCTAATGCAGTATTCTGGTTCACAAATATATGTTATTTAGTAGGTAATACTAAAAAAAAATGTTTATGTATTGCTTTCACATGTAAAATAGTCACCGTTGGGATTGAACCAAGAATGATTACTCACAAAGCATACAGTCTAACCACTACA
>NC_056726.1:1749117575-1749215075 GCF_019279795.1 Protopterus annectens | reverse complement strand
ACATGGTTTTGTTGTTAGCAGAGATATTCAGACATATGTACTATTTTACACTGTGATGTATTATGTCATTAACTACTGACATATATACTTATTTGCTCACAGTAATTTCCTGGGGAATACAAGATGAATGAAGCTGTGTCCAGTATTGTGGTCTGCAGCCTACATATTATTGCACACTCATGCCATTCTGGAGGGGGGAGCTGCAGACACTTGCTGATGGGTTTGTGTAAATGGTCCAGCACCTTGGTACTGTGGTGGCTGAGGATCCCATGCTTGTACATTTATCAACATGACAGAATGGCCATATCCTGCTGTGGCCATACCTCTCAGCTGTACAGATTCACACAGGTTACCCAGAGGCAGGGTCATATATCTGGTCATGTCCCCTTCACATTGTGTTTTACAAGCAGGTTTGTAGCCACCCATTCCTGGGTTTGCAGGCAGGGATAGTATGGGCACACATCAGAGTTTCAGACGTCACAGACTCCATGGTGTCCATGCTTCTACCCTCCACTCTGTTATTCTATCCTCTTCTTAACATTATGCAAGTGATATCTGATACATATCCCTATAGTTATCACTTCATCCCAGCAGTATTTAGGGGTTGGTCCACAGTTCATGCAGTACAATATGGTGGACATGCTACTGGGATTTGTCAACATGGCCTTGCATTTGTGTTCTGTGGACTGTGTTATGTTGTTATTTGGGACTCCATGATATAACATACATTGGCAGTATGGGAGAGAAACAGGCCTTTGACAGAGGACTGTAGGACATTTGGTAGTGATGCAGGCCATATGTAGCAGGCCAGTGCATTCTGTCATTCCTACAGTCCCAGGCAGCAAGCCACTGGATTCCCTTGGGGTGACAGGGTAGGTGTGCAAGGTGTTAATGGCAATAGTTTCTGTCCTTATTAATCTATTGGTGTGGATGCTGGCAGGGTGCTGCTTACAGCTAGGGGCACACCTGCATGGGACACCTCTTCAGCATGCTGCATTATATGGGTATTCCCATACAGAAGTGGGGGTCATATTGTACTCATTCCCAAAAGCAAGGATATGACCTGTGATGAACCTGTGGCTGATGGTGGGATGAGCTGAGTGCATGTGTGCTATGGAAGCTTCTTGCAGCTGACTCACAGATATACGTGGGGGCATTTCCCTTATGCTGGTTTGTGCGGGGACATCAGCAGTTTCTCAGTACTTCATAAATGTGCCTTTTGTGGTCTGCCAGTGTTTGGCCAGACTACATCAGTATTCCATACTACATAGACAACCAATTTGCTGCTAACCTGTATGTACAATTCCAAAGGTGTGTCCATTTGACAGTAACATTTTATAAATTCTCTGTCTAGGGTACTTCCACCTGCGTACTGTGTGTATGTCTGGGCCCACATTCATGCCATGTCCATCTTTCAGATGGTGACAGATATTACATCCGAACAATTAGTATGGATTACTGCTGGATTGGGTCTTGCTGGGATGCATTGTGTTTGGCACTGCAGTTGTCAGAACTTGGCCCTGTCACCAACAGTACTGGCCATAGGCCACTGGGACACAACCCTCCATGCCTACATGCTGACCACTGCCACACAATTTACAACACACAGCAACCTAACACTCGGAGCCCTGCATATTGTACACGTGCAACAATCTATCCTGCTAATTTGGTCAGCTCAGGTAATCTGAGTTCCACTGTTAGTATACCCACACATACATGTTTATAGGTTCATAGGCTGGTACTAGGCTATTGGCCCTAGGGCCTATACAAGCCTAGCCATAACAATTCCCTGGCTATTTCTTCCCACACTATTTACTTCCCTGGACCCCTGTCTAGCAGGGCAACTGACGTGATCCCCGGGGTGAATTTCCTTTCTCCCATCCAGTCATCAAGGTTCCTTTTGAAGAGGGCCAAAGAGGCGCTCTGCTTGACATGTATGGGCAGTCTATTCCAGAGTCTGGGGAGTCTCTGGGTCAGGAACCTATCCCTCCAGCATGTTTTGTTTATTGTGATGACAAGGTTTAGATCCCTGGAGTGTGTGGCTCTGAGAGATTGGGATTTCTTTAAGTGTAGCATGTCCAACAGCTCTGGGTTGGACATGGCCTTGTATGTTAAGCAGAGATCACCTCAGAGTAGATGATATGCAAAAGAGTATAGCTGGAGTTTTTTAAGGCGGTCAGCATAGGGCATCTGCTTTAGGCCTATGATTCTTTTAGTGAGGTATTTCTGCGGCGTTTCCAGTTGTTGCAGATGTCTTGAGAGATACATACCAAATAGGCGTTGTATTCTATAATGAGTCTAATGAGGTATGAGTACAGTGGGACAATTATCTCCTTTTTTCTGGATGAAAAGCCCTTAGTGATGAGGTGTGCCACATAGAAGGATTTCCTGACTGTTGTGGCAATGTGGTTATTGAAGGTGAGACCGCTGTCCACCTGTGTCCCTAAGTCTCTTACCACACTTTCTGTGTTTAGTGTACTGCCACCCATGTCATAATTCACTGGTACATGTTTTTTCCCAAAGGGGATAACTATACATTTCTTGGCATTTTGCTTGAGCCCATTGTTCTGGCACCAAGCATCTGTTTCTGTAAGGCCCTTTTCTAGAGTATCGACATCATTTAGGGATTCAATAATGGCTCCCAGTTTGCAGTCATCTGCGAACTTTGTTAGCCAGAGTCCCTTAGTGTTGGCCTGTACTTCAGAGAAGTAGATGCTAAACAAGAGAGGTCCCAGGGCTGAACCCTGAGGTACTCCACTTGTCACTTGTCTGAAGCTGGGTTTGGAGTTAGCTACTTTTACAGTGTGGGTTCTGCAGTAAGCCAGTTGATAACCCATCGAGTGACATAGGGATTAATGCCCAGCTTAGTAAGTTTATCTATGATTCCAGAGTGGGGGATGGTGTCAAAGTCCTTGGCGAGGTCCAGATAGGCTGTGTGGACTGTCTTACCCTCGTCCACGGCTCTGGAGACTGAGTCAAAGAAGTCAATCAGGTTCAGAAGACAAGATCAGCCCTTCATGAACCCAAACTGGGTGGGGTCCAGTGTTTTAAGGTTGCCAATGTCTTTGTTTATAAGTTCCATGATAATACGTTCCATGGCCTTCAGATCACGGTAGTTCCCGTGATCCAAGGTGGATCCCCCCTTGTGGAGTGGGATAACTGTAGCTGTGTGCCACTCAGTGAGCATGAAGCATGAGGTGAGGGTATGATTAAACATGACACTTAGGTGAGGTGTCAGTTCATTTTGTAGTTCATGAAGTACACAGCCTGGGATGTCATCTGGCCCCATGGATGCTGTATTCTTAGCTTTGGAGAGTGCGTTTTTTTACCTGTGTGGCCGTCATTACCGGAATTTGGTAATCTTCAGGTATTGAGATGGGCCATTTAGGGAGTGAGGGGGGGTGAAGTTGGCACTGAATCGATCTGCCAGGATGTTGGCAATATCCTTGGGATCAGTATATTTAATGCCATTCTGTTGTCGCTCAGAGCAGATCTGAGCATTGCCATTTAGATTCTTGACATAGTTATAGAATGCCTTGTGGTTGTCTTTGGAATCTTTGGCAATTTTATTTTTGTAACTAGCTTTGGAGGATTTTATGAAGGATCTTAGCTTCTTACTGAGGCTGGTAAGGGAGTTTTTTGCATCCTGGGATTTTCCTTTTTTCTGCAACAGTTTCTTCCTTTTGTTGTAAAGTTTGTTTATGGCAGGGGACCACCAGATTGGCTTCCTTTTTTTGGAGGAGAACATCTTGGTTCTATTTGGGATGGCACTATTCATGCATGAGTGGATGTGCTTGTACAGTGCCTTAGTGTAGAACTTAGCAGTTGAACTTTCAGTTGCTGTCTGCATGGGTGTCATGAAGTTTGTATCTTCTGACTTGAGTAGCATGAAGTTGGCTTTGGAGAAGTTTTTTATGGAGGTTTCCTTACTGGGGGGCGGGGGTGGGATGTAGCTTATGGTCTGACCTGACCAATGAGGGGGTGACCATAGGTGTGGAGCATCGATTTCCCATGTTGGTAATGACCAGGTCTAGGATATTGGAGCCCCTGGTGGGACTATGGATTAGTTGATCCAGGGCATTGGAATTTATGAATTCCAAGAACCGTTGGGCAAAGGTGTTGGTACACGAGTAGTTTTCCCAGTTAATGGCAGGGTAGTTGAAATCACCCGGCATTAGGGTGTTTGGTTGTATATTAATATTTTCCAGTATGTTTAGAAAGGTGTAGTGAGAATCTTGGGGCATGGTGGGGCACCTGTAGCAAGCTACAATTTGGATTGCAGTCTTACCTAGTGTTAGTTGCACCTGGAGACTTTCAGATGCACTGTGATGGGCAACTAACCTGGTGGTGTGAACATCCTTGGTGAATATGGACACTCCTCCACCTTTAGTGTTTCGATCCTGGTTTGGTGGCTGAAAAGTGTGGTAAGAGTTGTAGCCTGGTGTTGCAGGGGTGCTCTCTGGAGCCTTGAACCAGGTCTCAGTTACTGCACAGATATCGATGTTCTCCATTTTTAGGAGTGCCTCAAGAGAGTACATTTTGAGGTTTAGACTTCTAGCATTGAGTAGCAGTACCTTCAGATTTTGCATGCTTGTACCTATTACAGTGGTGGTTTTGTCCTTTGAACTTTGCCTAAAAAAGGCACTATAGGGGTGGCAAGAGCCTTAGCCGGTAACCTGAATCCCAGGGGCGACAGGTGCAGACCATCTCTGGCAAAGCATCATGGTCTGTCGATCATGTTGTCCCAGGCAGACAGATACTGGATCCCCTGTGAATGACACCAGAAGCTTAGACAATTGTTGAAGTCAATCATTTTGTCCTTATATTGTGGTATCATTCTGGGCAAAGGCAGGATGCTACTCAGGGCTAGGGTCATACCTGCCTGGGCCACATGATCCAAAAGCTCTTCCATGTCTCTTTTCATGCAGTCCAGGGAGGTACATCTCAAGTCATTCACTCCAACATGGACAATGACAGAATCATATTTGTACTTGTGGAGTGACTTGAGTGCATGAGTTATGTAGCAGATCCTGGCACCCGACAGGCAGCTCACTGTAATTTTCTCTTTGTTCAGCCTGGTGAGTGGGGCATCAGTGTGCCTGACTATAGAGTCACCTATGACTAAAGTGTTAGGTACGTTGTCTTGCCTTAGGGGCTGTTGCTGGGTGGCACACTGGTGTTGTGAGCTATGTGAC
The DNA here is from genome assembly GCF_019279795.1 of Protopterus annectens. Classification (NCBI taxonomy): domain Eukaryota; kingdom Metazoa; phylum Chordata; order Ceratodontiformes; family Protopteridae; genus Protopterus; species Protopterus annectens. The sequence continues at coordinate 1,749,209,880 of NC_056726.1, read as the reverse complement.
ACTTTGGTTGTGATTGGTGTTTCTTTGCATTTTAGCTTTGGAGGTCCTTGTTGCTTGGGTAGGTTACAGTTAAGGGCCTCTGCATATGTGGATTTAGTGTTGCTATGTGTGGGTGTTGGTGGTGTGAGTTTAGAAGGGCTGTGTGTTGCTTGAGGAATAGTGCGGTTGTTAACCTTCTCCTCTTAACTGTCTAGCACAATCCTGGGTGGAGAGAACTTTGCTTCCAGTTTGGCTACGTAAGTGCATATCTCACAGGTTGTAGTGTTGGGTGGTAGAAGGAGAGAGTTGTCTGTGTACATGAGGCAATTGCTGCATTGCCCCAGTATGCCCAGGTTCAGCAGGTGGACAGGAGAAATCAACGGAAGCTGACCCTTGGACATGCCTGCTTTGGTGCTTTTTTTTTGAAAAGTACAGAAGCTGTTTTCCCTTACCTTAGCAAGGTACTTTGCAATTATAGGCTGTTTAGTGCCTATGATTAATTTATCCTTATTAATAAGGAGAGTTGAGTGCTTGTATCAATTTAAGGCTTTCTAGTGCTTTCCAGCAGGTATTAGAGCAATTGCTAGTCACAGGGATGCTTAAAAGTAAGATGAAAAAAATGGTTTATCCTAAACACTGCAGTGTGCACTAGAGAAGTTAGATGTGAAAGTAGGTAACTTAAGTTTTACCTATCTAAAAAGTTAAGTTTTAGTGGAGAGTCACTATTTTTAAAACAGCAAGATAGATTGAAAGGGGGTGATCACTTTTGTATTCTGGTACTATGGAATACAGTAGAATGGCCAATAAATTTAAATAGTTGAAGGGGAGTGATTTCACAAAATGATAATTTTGTGCTTACTCACACAAGCCAGTGAAAGCAGAGAGGAAATTAGATATATGGTCAAATTAACATAAGAGGCAGGCAACTAGAAAGACAGTGGTATTTAAGAACACAACAGTGACATGGTGGAGGAGTGGGGAAAACTTTCTGCCTGACTCACAAGAGACAGAGCTGTGGTGTCTTTTGAAGTTTTAATATGCAGTTAAAAGTAGAACACAAGCAAAACACAAGGTAAAGAAAACAAATCACAGCACTCAAAATATAAAAAGGCAATAAACTAATACAAAATACAACAAATAAAAAGCAAACCAACCTTTCCCTCACAGCAAAGTTTAGCAGAGTCTGGGTGAGCCTTTCCAATAAAGCCAAATTATGTTACTATATTTCTACACAGGATTGTGGGGGGGGGCACACCTGACAACTGTAAACATTTGCTATGAGTGTACTGGTATTTCATGTACTCTGTTGGCTTCCATTTAATTATGTATTCTGACCTATCATGCAGACTACAGGCATATCAGTGTAGTACAGATCTTAGGTTTTATTGACCTACATTTCAGTTTCAGACTTCTTATCCTTCAGAACTAACATCCAACTGCCTGTCCTGTTGTAGTCTGTCTGTGTAGGTCTGGAGGGGGGTCGTTTATCATTGCCATTAATCAGATGCCTTAGCACAGCCTTTCTTTGTGGTCATCTACACCTGTCCTGCTGGCTGAGACTGTTGTTGAGTATGTGAGCCTTACTAACATGCATGTGTGTCTATTGAACACAAATTTGACCCACCACATGTCCTGCATTGGGATTTGTCACCTTGTCTAGTACTGCCTACTATGTTGACACCAGTATTTGTTATGGATTTCATGCTGCCCATATAGGTGTCTACTATCTGCTGCCATCCCATTCAGCCACCCGATTCCCTTGCATGCTCGCATCCGTACCATAGATACAAGTAGCAGAACATACTACTCCATGCAGCAATTGATAGGGAGAGTGACTTATCTTTTGGCTGTGCAAGTACTGAGGATGGTGCTGGAGGGTTGACTATGTCAGATGCACATAGTACACTCCCTATACATGGTTACTGTATGTGCAAGTCAGAGAGAGGTGTCATTCTCTGGGTTCCTATCATGTCAGTGTATGTGCTATGCGTTACCTCTTTGCCAAGGCCTGGGCATACTGGGCGTGCCTCCTTCTGCCTACAGGGGCAGGCTAAGGTTGTTCCTCCTCCAAGTCAGTTTGTGCCTGTCCTGGCCTTGGCAATAGTGAGGGGCTGTGTGGCCCTGCCCCATGCTGTTCCTGCTGCAGCTGTTTCCGCCGGATCATATTGTGTAGCATGGCACATACAATGACAATTTGGGTACATGTAGCTGTAAAATATTACAAGGCTCCACCAGATATGTCCAAGCACCAGAACCATGACTTGAGCAACCCGAACGCATGCTCTGTTATGATTCTGGTTTGTGCGTGTGCCTTATTATGGAGTTCTTGTTCGGGTGTGTGTGCATTTCTGATGGGTATCATCAGCCACGGCTCCAGTGCATAACCAGCATCCCCCACTAGGTAGCCATATGGGATGCCCCCACTGGCAAATCTCTGGTGCAGGTGCGTCACATGCCAGATGTGGGAGTCATGATAGCTTCCAGGGCTGCCAGCACACACATTCATTATAATGACCTGGGCATCGCACATGACCTGGCAGTTGATGGAGGAGAAGCCCTTACGGTTTATGTAGACCCTGCTCACTGGGTGGTGCTTTGATGTGTATGTGCGTGCAATCTATAGCACCTACTACCTCAGGGTATTCTGCTATTTGGTGGAAGAGACACATATTCTTGGTCAATGCCTCATGGGTGTTGTGGAAATATATGTGCTCACCGGCATGGGCTGACATGGCATCCAGGAACTGGTGGATTACCGTGGATGCTGATGCCTGTGAGATCCCCATGATATCCCCAGTTGGCCTTTGGAAGGTACCTGTGGCTAGTATTCTTAAGCCAGCACATACCTTGGTATCCACTGGGATGGGTTCCCCTCTGTTGGTTCTGTGTGTGAGGCATGGTTGGCACAGCTCAATAATTTGCTGTAGGAGGTCCCTGTCCACCCTATAGCATTCCACTATCTCCAGCTCATGTAGCCCTGGTAGGTTACCCTGGGTCTGTACACTCTTCTCCTTCTCCTCACTGTGGGTTGGTTGTCAGCATTCTCATCCTCACCACCCTCAGCCTCTTCCACATATTGATTTATGAAAGCAAAAGCAGCTCCTATCATTTTGTTGCTTTTGTTAGGAAAAATTTCCCCATTTGTGTACACCGGTGGTGTACAGTTTGTGGGAAAAACCAGAGGGAAAGGTGTTTGCAAAGTTTATAGTAGTGTGCTGGGCTGGGCTGCTGCCTGTGTAACTGGCTGATTCTGATACATTTCACCTGCCAGCTATGCTAGTTCTCCTTGATTACCTTCCTACTGCTGTTTTTCTCTTCCCGTTGCCTTCCTGTTTAAGCCCCAAGGCACGCCGCGCAAACCCAGTGCTCAGATGTGAATGGAGCTGCTATTTCCTGTTTTTTTTTTTTTATTTAAAACCTGGTGTGTGGTGCGCACACCCATTTAGGCAATGTAAATACTGCTAAATAGCTTCAGACACACACCCTTCCTTAGCTGTGCTTAGCTAAGGGCAAGCACGGGTCACAGAGCTCTAATAAGCTTACAGCATGCATGACACACCCCCTTATGAAGTCATCTAGCTCTTAAGCTTACACCATGGTATTACTGCACCTACATGGTTGGATGCAAGCTAGCACTGAGGGGAAATCTGTGATTCAGTATCATTCCCCTCATTTGCATAGAATTGACTGCTAATGCATGATTAGAAAACCGACACTCAGCCTTCCCTCTTAGCAACCACTATTCCATGGTCTTGTGTGTTATGCACGCCATTGACTATTATGGCAAAATTATGATTTTGGTTAAAAAGCTTATTTCCAGCTTTTTTTATTATTTTCAAGCCGATCCTGTTTGTGCACCGCTTCCCTACGCTTAAATGGCCGAAATCGGCCAAAGAAAAAAGTTATATTTTATAATTTTGCAACTAATTTTCATGCCTATGGCCACATATTTGGCCTTTGGCATGCCTAACCCTTATAATACATGCATTTTTATGAGCTGTCATGCCTCCATTTTGTAGTTTGCAGAAATGTATTCAGCCACTGGTTGAATACATTTCTGCAGTCTACACTATTCCTGCACAGACGCCAGCCTGCTTCCTGGATTGCTAATTCACCTCATTTGCATGTTTTTCACCAGCAAATGAGATCATCAGCATACAGGGGCTGTGTCCATGCAGGAATAGTGCAGGAGCGCTCATGCACGTCCCGGGAGCTCATTCCTGGATTGCACATCTCCCATATAGCCTGCAGCAGCTCTTGCATTATTCCTGCACGCCATGCAGAGCTTGCTGAATCCTGGGGATAGCTTTCCAGCAAGTCATAAGAAAGGAGCACGCTCAAGCTCAGTTCAGTACAAGCATGAATCAGCAAAACCCAAGTCTAGCTTTATTGTTAACTATCGCAATTGTGGTTGCAAATCATGAGTCTAAAAGAGAGAAGTATTTAGCATTTGGTCAACAATGTTACAAGTGTAAAAAATGAAACCACTTCCAAAAGTTTTGTAAATCAAGTAAGCCTCACACAGTTGTAAAGAAAGGTCATACAAAGAAGTAAATTGATCAAGTAGAGCCAAAGCAGGGAGCTTTCTTTGTAGATGGTGTATCACTGCTTGATGAAAGAGTTGATGTAGTGAATTTATTAACAAGAAACAAAGTGTTTTGTAGGGTCCGGATTAATGGAAAATCCACAGAGGTTAAGGTAGACACTGGTTCAAAGTGTAATGTTATATCAGCAGACACATTTGCTAAAGTGAGAACTAACGAACAACTCAATGTAGCCAGTAGTGCAAGACTTGTTGCTGATGGAGGTGAAGAAATTCAAACCGCGGGTCCAGTGATGCTTTCATGTTATTTGACCGAGAACTGTTAGAACTTGTTATTCTATGTAGTTTGATAACCAGTGCAATCTTTATTGGGTTTTAAAGATAGTTTAAGAATGAATCTGCTTTCTTTTACCAAAGAAATCCATTGTGTAAATGCATTTCCAAGTTCTAATTTTTCTGAAGTCATTTTCTCAGAATATGCTGATGTTTTTGATGACAAGTTAGGCAAACTTCCAGTTGTGTATTCTATGAAGTTAGACCCTGAGGTCATTCCTGTAGTCAGACCAGCAAGAAGAGTTCTGATAGTTATGCAGGATAAAGTTAAGACTCAGTTGAATAAAATGGTGCAGCAAGGTGTGATTTGTCCAGTCACAGAACCAACTGAATGGGTGCTGTCCATGGTAGCAGCTCACAAAAAAGGCTCAGACGAAATCAGAATATGTATTGTCTCAAGAGATCTGAACAAAGGATTAAAGAGACCATATTATCCAATGCACACAGTCGAAGAGGTTGCAGCCTCAATACCGAATGCCACTGTTTTCTTGGGTCTGTATTAGAAACTCGACCGCTTAGCTTATCAAACGCCGAAACATCACAGCTAAATGGTAAAAGCTTAAAATCGCGAACGGCCACTTACGCAAATTTTTTCATCAGGAAAGAATTTGCTTGGCTGTCAGAAATTCAAATAAACTTCCAAACCCTAACAAAGTAGGGGGCTTTTCCCCCCACACCCCCTAACTAAATACACCAACTCCACCATCACTCTACATTGAGAAAAGGGTAAAATCCTGATAACGGCCAAGCAAATTCTTTCCCGATGAAAACATTTGCGCGTGGCCATTCGTGATTTTACGTTTTCACAGTTTAGCTGTCTGACTTTTTGGCGTTCAACAAGCTAAGCGATCAAGCTTATAATATAGACCCGATTTCTCTGTCTTGGCAACAAAGAGTTCATTTTGGCATGTGATGCTTGATCGCAAATCTTCATTTCTAACTACTTTTGGTACTTTGTTTGACAGATACAGATTCATAAGGATGCCATTTGGAATAAATTCTGCAAGTGAAGTCTTTCATCGTGCAATGGAGCACATTTTGTGGGGTTATCCTTGTGCCATAATAGTACGTAATTTATTGGTAGGCAGCAGCGGTGAAGCAGGGAATGACAGAAACCTCAAGAAAGTATCAAATGGTTCTCCAGCTATCTCTCAACCAGAGAACAAGCTGTAAAATGGAACTACTGCACTTCCTCTTTCCTTCACACCCCAACAAGTGTACCCCAAGGCTCTATTTTGGGTCCTTTACTATTTAACATTTTCATCAGTGATTTCCACCAAAAGATCCCCCAATGCTAAACTGATGCAGTATGCAGACGACACCACTATCATCTGCTCAGTCAAAACTCTTCCTTTACTAATAAACCTTATGCAAGAAGCCTTCTCCTCCACTGAGTTCTGGATGCTTGACAATCACCTAGCCCTAAATGCCTCCAAATCTAAAATAATGATCTTTACTCCTTCTAGACATACTGCTGCTGACAAAGCATCCTTCTCTATACTTAGCCTAAACAAAATAACTATTTAAATAGTTCCCTATACAAAACTTCTGGGAGGTCTTATCGATGCCCAGCTAAAATTTGATATCCACCTACAAACCAGTATTAAAAAGACTCATCAAAAACTTGGTATGCTTTATCGACACAGGCTCTACCTTTCTCTGTCTTCTAGACAACTCCTATCTGCCATCTACCGCCTACCCTCCCTTTTGTATGGAGCTCTGCTACTCTCTAACCTCCAATCATCCCTAAAATCTAAACTTTCCTCATGTTATAACAAAATTTCAAAGTTTGCCACAGGATCCAAATCCTCTACTCACCATTGCAACTCCCTACATGCTCTAATTTGGTTGGAACTCCCAAGCTACCTAAATTTCATTCAACTAACTATAGCACACAAGCTAATTTTCAAACCTTCTAACTGTCCATCATTCTCCTCTTCCCTAAAGCTTCACCAGTCACATAGAACACTTAAATCCACAAATCAGAACCTCTTAGAACTTTACAAGCCTTTACACGCACCAGGGCAACTTCTACTATCATTCTCCCTTGCCAGATTATGGAACTCTCTTCCCCCTTACATTATAACTACCCCTAACCTACCACCCTTTAAAACCCTTCTCCACTCTCACCTCTACTCCCTCTGGGAGTGCTCCTGTGCCTATCCTACCTGATTCCTGATACCTATCCCTATTCTATTCTACTCTAATCTCTGCCACTGCTTCAATTCATCTCTCTAAAATTCCTTTGCCTAAATACATGTAGTGTATTACATGAACATGAATTTATTGTTTTTGCTAATATCTTATAAGTGATTGACTCAGCTCATATATTTCAAGATATGTAAAATCTTGCCTTGCTGTATATTAAATGTTAAACTGTTGTTCTCATATGCTGTACTAATACATTGTATATTGTATATTGCCTTTTTGTCTGGAGCTTTTCACCTTGAGCCTCCATTGAAAACGGGCAACCGTGGCCCAATGGACTTTCCCGATTAACAAACTGAAATAAATAAATAAAATAAATAAATAGAGAATGTGAAGTAAACTTGAAGCTCAGTCCTCTGAAGTGCAAATTCATACTTCCAGAAGTTACATACCTAGGTCATTTGTTCACAAGTACAGGCTTCAGACCAGACCCAACCAAGCAAGCAGCTATTCTTGAGATGTCAGCACCAGATAATGCACAAGCTCTACAACGTTTTCCAAGCATGGTCAACTATTTAGGCAAGTTTATACCAGACTTCAGTGAGTTGACAGCACATTTAAGTGAGCTAATGCACAAAAATGTTGCATGGTCATGGGTGGAACAGCACCAGAAGGCATTTGAAGACCTTACCCAGAAAATTGCCACCCCACCTACTTTAAGATACTATGATGTGAACAAACCAGTCACTCTTTCCTGTGATGCTTCAAAATGTGGTCTTGGTGCAGTTATACTTCAAGAGAGCAGAACAGTAGCCTCTGCATCTAGAACACTAATCCAAACTGAGATGCAGTATGCTCAGATTGAGAAGGACCTTTTGGCAATAGTATTTGCATGTTCTGAGCTTCATGATTATATTTATGATCGAGCTATCCATATTGAAAGTGACCACCAACCCCTAGTTACTATTCTAAAGAAGCCTATGCATTCCCCTCCAGCGAGCTTACAAAGAATGAGGCTCAAATTGCAAAAGTACAATTTCAAAATGGTCTACACAAAAGGCAAATTGCTCTATCTGACTGATACCTTATCCAGATCACCCAAAAATATGACAGAACAGCTTAACACAGAAAATTTTGACTTTGATGTGATATAACTGCATAAGTTTTCTACCACAAGACTTGATGAGATGAGAGAAGCTCAATCACTACATTAATGTTGGATGGTCGTCAAAGCAATCTAGTGTACCACCTGATGTGCAAACCCATTTTTCCTTTCAGAGATGAATTGTTGATGGAAAATCGCATTATTTTTAAAGGTTCTAACATTGTTGTTCCTGCTTCCTTACAACAAGGATATATCCAGATTTTGCATTGTGGTCACCCCAGGATCCACATCCACTAAGAGAAGAGTGACAGAATTAGTATTTTGGCCGTCATTACCAAAATTCATTGATAAAGTACTTTCTTCTTGTTCAGTATGCAATAGTACTAGACCGCATTTATTTATTTTATTTATTTATTTATTTATTGCAGTTGGTTTACCAGGATAGTCCATTGGGCCATAAAGAAAAAAGATACATGTAACAGAACAATATAGGTACAGCAGGTAGTAATGAAAGTTATACAAAATAAGGAAGCAAAAAAAATTTTTTTTTTTTTTTTTTAAAAACAAATTATGCGCAAAAAATAACAATTAATATCATAATAATAATGATATTATTAAATATTAATAAATAGCATTTGTAAAGAGAACCACTTCAGCTAAGTTCAGTTCCTGAACTACCTTGGTCAACAGTTGCAGCTGATATCTTTGAGTGGAACAATCAACACTACTTGGTTTTGGCAGACTCTAACTGGTTTGAGAATGATCCACTACCTAACCTAACATCCACTGCTGTTATTACTAAGTTGAAACTTCATTGCTCAGTTCATGGTAGTCCACACAAAGTTCTTTCTGACAATGGTACTCAATTTACTAGCCAGTTGTTTCAGAAATTTGCAAAAGAATGGAACTTTGTACATGTCACTAGTAGTCCTGAATATCCTCAGTTAAATGGCCTAGATGAACATGCAGTACGGAGTACAAAGCAGTGACTTGAAAGGTCAAAGCATGACAATACTGATGTGTTCTTGTATTTGCTTAATCTCAGAAACATACCCCGTGATGATATTCTTGGCTCATCTGCGCAAAGACTACTTTCTAGGCAAATTAGAACTATGCTACCCATTGCTTCCAGTTTATTGAAGCCTAAACCTAAGAACAATAAAACTATCAAAGCTCAATTGATTAAGAAGCGTAATATCCAGAAATCTAGTTACAACAGATCGAACAGATTACTTCGTCCATTGAGGGAAGGAGAAACAGTATGAATCCAGACAATGAAAGATTTTGATCAAATTGGACAGATAGGCATCTGTGCTGAGCCTAGATCCTACCTGGAAGACTCTGAGGGTCTGGAATATAGGAGGAACTGTAAACATCTTCTTCCTGTACCACAATCATCATCACCATCACAACATTGTTTCTGTGATGCAGACTTCAATCTAGGAGTGAATCAGACACGGTTTCCATACCACAATATGTTCAAAATTCTGATTTCATTCCAGAAAATGTTCCAGACATTCTACAGGTCAAACATTTTGCAGAGACAGTTCTAGTTGCTAAGTCTAATTCCCAGTTTTATGTCACACGATATAGACAAGTATCAAAGCCTAGTGTGAAATATGCAGCAATGTGGACTTGATTTTGTGTGTGTGTGTGTGTGTGTGTGTGTGTGTGTGTGTGTGTGTGTGTGTGTGTGTGTGTGTGTGTGTGTATATGTATATATGTATATATATATATATATATATATATATATATATATATATATATATATATATACACACACAAGTGTGTGTGTACTTAGTATTGTGTAATGCATGGCAAAGAATTACCTGTGACTTCTGCATACTAAATAGACTCATAGCGTTGTATGATCTATTTCTCAAAGAGGAGGATGTAGATCAGGATGCAAGTGAAGTATGTTCTGTATCTTTAAGAAGCATGTCAAGGCTGTATGTGCATGTATAAATTCCAGACACATGCAATCTCTAGTGCCATTTTGTAAGAACAGCCAGAGTGAGAGTATGCATGGTTGCAGTTGTTAGTTTGTATATAAGTTACTTAAGTTAAAGTCAGTAATCTTCTATAGTGATGTGTTTGTACAAAATAAGCTGCTTGAACAGAAACCACAAAGACTCTTCTATTGTGTCCAGAGTAGGAGAGCGATAATCTACTCCTTAAACCTGGACATTCCACAACCCCAGCTCCCACCACCACTAATACCACAGATATTCTCTATCTGAAAAGCCCAGCACTTGCTCCTAAAGCATTTTTATACAGGTAAAGCACTCTTAAACAAAAAGAAAGTACTTCATTCACCTAAATCCCCTTGAGTACCCATTTCCCTATAGGTCCTTTCTGACTTAGTTACACAGCAATCCTTTACACTATTCTAGCATGTCGAAGGGTCAGTTGCTGGCGTCCTCTCCTGTTCAGCTGGTGAATCTGGGAATCTTGAGGCAATGTTACAATTGCCTCATGTACACAGACAACCCTCTCCTCCTCCCAACAAATACAAATATATGTGAGAGATGCAACTATATAGCCAAACTGGAGGCTGAGCTCTCTCAACTCAGTACTTGCAAAACCAGTCAGGAGTAGAAGGTAACCACACACACCACAAACCCAGTCTCACATAGACCTATCACAACTGCAAACCAAACACATAAACAAACAAAAACATACTCGGAGGTTCTGATTAAAAATCTACCAAAACAACAGAGGCCTCCAAAGCAGATACCCAAGCGACCACTACCTCAAGACATAGCACATGCAACACATAGTTCACAAAGTCAGTATGCTAAACAGTCACAGCCCTTAAGGCCAAACAACATGCCAGATACACTTGTAATAGGTGACTCCATGGTCAGACACACTGACGTCCCGCTTACCAGACTGAACAAGGAAAAGGTTACAGTAAGCTGCCTGTCAGGTGCTAGAATCCGCCACATAACACAAGCACTCAGGTCACTCCAAAGCAAGTACAAATATGACTCAGTCATTGTCCATGCCGGTGTGAATGACCTGAGATGTACCTCCCTGGACTACATAAAAAGAGACATAGAGGAGCTCTCTGATTATGTAGCCCAGGCCAGTATAACCCTGACCCTGAGCAGCATCTTACCCTCACCAAGAATGATGTCACAGTACAAAGACAAAATGATCAGCTTTAACAATTGGTTAATTACTGGTGTCATTCTAAGGGGATCCAATGTCTGTCTGCTTGGGATGACATGCTTGACAAGCCACGCTGCTTCGCAAGGGATGGCTTGTACCTGTCACCCCTGGGCTTCCGGATATTGGCCCACCCCCATAGTGCCTTTTTTAGGCAAGGCTCAAAAGACAAACCCATCTCCCTAGAAAACACAAATGAAAAAAAACTAAGGGTAATGCTGCTCAATGCCAAAAGTCTAAACCTCAAGATGCACGCTCTCAATGCCCTCCTCAGTATGGAGAACATTGATGTCTGTGCAGTGACTGAAACCTGGTTCAAGGCTCCTGAGAGCACCCCAGCACTACCAGGTTTTACCTCATATCATGCTTTCCAGCCCCAAAACTTGGACCGAACCACAAAAGGAGGGGGAGTATCCATATTCATCAAAGATACCCACATCTCCAGGTTAGTGGCAACACACGAAGCATCTGAGACCATCCAGGTGCAACTAACCATAGGCAAAACTGCCCTACAGGTTGTAGCATGCTACAGACCACCCTCTCAAACTCAGGAACCCCACTCAGCCTTCCTGAAGACACTGGAGAGTATGAATGTCTCTCCAAATACCATCATATTGGGAAACTTCAACTACCCAAACATAGACTGGGAACATTACTCAAGCCCCAACACCCTAGCCCAAAGGTTCCTAGAATTCATAAACTCAAATGCGATGGAACAACTAGTCACCACTCCCACAAGAGGAGATAATATACTAGACCTGATCATCACAAACATGGGGACAAAATGCTCCACACCAGAAGTATACCCCTCATTGGTGAGATCAGACCATAAATTAATCTCACTGGAAATCCACATCCCGCCCCCACCCCCTGCACAAAAGACCACAGTGAAGAACTTCTCAAAAGCCAACTTCACACTTCTTAAGACTGAAGTGGTATCCTTCAAGGCCCCTGGGCCAGTGGAAACCACAACCCACACCACTGAATCCTTTATAAATGCCTTCTATGGGCACCTTCAAGAATGCATGGATCATGCAATCCCTAATAAAACCAAGACCCATTCCCCCAAAGGCAGGCGCCCTGTCTGGTGGACCCCAGCCATTAACAAACTTTACAACAGGAGGAGGAAGCTACTACATGACAGAGAAAAATCCCTAAAAGGGAAGGCATCTCTGATCAGTACTAGCAAAAAACTACGATCACTCATAAGATCATCCAAGACCAACTTTGAGAGAAAAATCGCAAAAGACACAAAAGACAATCACAAGGCCTTCTTTAGCTATGTTAGAAACCTGGGTGGAAACTCCCAGATATGTTCAGAGTTAGTCCAAAATGACACAAAATACACTGAACCCACAGACATTGCCAACATTCTGGCAGACAGGTTCAGTGCAAATTTCTCCACCCCTCCCCCCCAAAAGGAGAAATATCTATCCCAGCAGAGTGTAGCCTCCCTAACATCTCAGATGCCCAGGTGAGAGCCGCCCTCTCTAAAGCTAAAAACACAGCATCAATGGGACCGGACGGTGTCCCAGGCTGCGTGCTACATGAACTCCAAGAGGAACTAAACCCGCACATAAGGCTGCTGTTTAATCTTAGCCTTACTACAGGATACGTATCCAAAGAGTGGCGTACAGCAACAGTGGTCCCACTCCACAAAGGCGGTGCTTCTACACACCCTGGAAATTACCGTCCCATAAGCTTGATGAGCCTGGTCTGAAAAGCTATGGAAAGGATCATTATGGAACTCATAAACAAAGACATTGGGGACCTACAGACATTGGATCCTACCCAATTTGGCTTTGTCAAGGGCAGATCCTGCCTTTTGAACTTGGTCGACTTTTTTGAAACAGTCACTAAGGCCATTGATGAGGGTAAGGCAGTTCACACAGCCTACCTTGACCTTGCAAAAGCTTTCGACACAGTATCCCACTCGGGCATCATAGACAAACTCACCAGCTTAAATGTAAACCCATGTGTCACAAGATGGGTTGCAAACTGGCTCAAGGACAAAACCCACAAGGTCAGAATTGCTGGAGCCATGTCAGACTCTAAGCCAGTCACAAGCGTTGTCCCACAGGGCTCAGTCCTGACCCCTCTTGTTCGGCATTTATTTTTCTGAGGTGCAAGCAAACATAGGAGGATTGTGGCTGACAAAGTTCGCAGATGACTGCAAACTGGGCGTCATAATTAATACTTCAGCAGACACAAGCATCCTTCAGAGAGGCCTCATAGAAACAGATAATTGATGCCAGAGCCATGGCCTTAAACTGAATGCCAAAAAATGTATAGTCATACCCTTTGGGAAAAACAAGGTACCCACAAATTACCACATAGGTGGTAATCCATTAAGTACAGAAGAGTTAATCAGGGACCTAGGAACCCAAGTTGACAGTAACCTCTCATTTGACACTCACATTGCCAAGGTGGTTAGGAAGACCTTCTATATTGCCCACCTTATCATGAAGGGATTCACATCTAGATCAAGAGAGGTCATTGTGCCCCTATACTCTTCTCTTATCAGGCCCATGATTGAGTACAATGCCCCATTTGGGATGTATCTTACCCGACACCTACAGCAGTTGGAAAGACCCCAAAAGTTCCTCACCAAGAGGATAAAGGGTCTCAAACATATGTCATATGCTGCCCGGCTGAAGAAACTCCAGCTCTATTCAGTCACATACCGCCTACTCAGAGGTGATCTATGCCTGACATACAAGGCCATGTCCAATCCGAATTAATGGACATGCTCCACCTCAGAAAATCCAAATCCATCAGAGCCACGAGAGCAAGAGATTTGAACCTCAACACAGAAATAAATAGGATGTGCTGGAGGGACAGATTCATAACCCAGAGGCTCCCTACACTCTGGAACAGAATCCCAGTCCATGTTAGGCAGAGCCCCTCACTAACTCTCTTCAAGAGAAATCTTGACAAGTGGATGGGAGATCGTAGGTTTACCCCGGGGGTCATCTCTGTGTCACTACTAGACAGAGGCACAGTAAACTAAACCCTAAATGGGTGTAGTATTCTCATCCCAAGGGGTGGTGAAAGCCACACACACTCTGGCTAGGCTTATAAATGCCCTAGGGCAGATAGCCTAGTACAAACCTATGAACCTATGATAGTTTTGCCTCCAAATTTAACTCACACTTCATCAACTCCATTCTATCCCTAGTAAAAAAAGACAGCCATACTCCTCCAGTTGTCCCCACAGCTTCAGAAGCAGAACCCAAATCCTTCTCACTCAAACCAGTTCAAACTAATGCATAAAAAAACTTCTTGACAAGCTTAAGTCCAATTCCCTTGCTGCGGACCAACTGCCAAATTAATTTCTCAAATTAGCAGCTGGCTCCATATCTTATCCCATCTCTCTTCTAATAAACAGTTCAATTTCAGAACAATATATACCCAAGCTGTGGAAAATTTCCTATATTATCTCCCTGCACAAAGAAGGGTCTTCAACTGATTTTTCAAACCACAAACTAAATGCTATACTTCCTCCGATAGCTAAGATACATAGACAACTACTAAACTACTTGCTAAACTATAACCTCATATCAAATTCTCAACATGGCTTTAGACCCAAGCACAGCATCACAACCACTCTCATCAGCTTTACCAATACAAGTAATCAACTCAGAAACAGTGGCCAACTTGTAGTGTCCATGTTTCTTGATATGTCTAAGGCTTTTGACAGTTTCCCATCAAAAACTAGTACATGAACTAGCATTCTTAAACCTCATCCATCCTGCCCTTTCCTGATTCCACAACTATATGTCTGACCCCCAACAAGCAGTCAAATGGCAAAATTAACTGTCTACCCTATTACTTGTCACAGTGGGTGTTCCACAAGGCTCAATTTTTGGCTCTCTGCTTTTCACCATCTTCATTAACAAACTATGTACTGCCACCCACCTTGCAACCCTACTTCTGTATGCTGACAACTCCTCCCTTTTATGTTCCACCCCCACACTACCTGAACTCCTTAAGACCACCCAAACATCCTTTTCAGACATGAAAAAGTCCTCTCTGACCATCAACTTATACTAAACCCAAACAAAATAAAACTCATGCTCTTATCTAACAATAAAACAAATGATCACCTACCCCCCTTTATTATCTATTCTATCAATAATACTAAAATTGACCTGTTGTCCGTACTAAACTACTAGGTGCCACTATTGGCAACTGCATAAAATATGAAATACCCTCAGCTCAAACCATCAAAAAGGCCCACATTAAACTGGGCTCACTCTACAGAGTCAAGCCTTATCTGACCAGTACCACCAGGCAATCCATGGTCAGAACACACCTACTCTTAACTTTACTATATGCCTCTCCAATTTTTAAACAAATTACAGTCATGTTATAATAAAATTGCCAGATTTGCAACCAACCAGTTACACAGATCTCACCAGCGCTCTACCATTCGCCATCTAAAATAACTCGAGCTATCAAATCTACTATCTCTCAACCAATTACTTTTGGCACATTCTGTCACTCACCATCCTGACAATTGCCTTGCACTTAACAACCTAGTACAGCCCTACTCAAATAGCAGAGCACTCAGGTCCTCCAATAAACTCCTGCTAAAAGTCATAAAGTCAAACAACAGCTATGTGGGCTCTCTGTTCTCCAGCCAAATAGCCAGGTACAGGAATACCATCCCTCAGAACATAGTTAAAACCATGGGCACTGGAACCATAGAGCTAGAGGGAAGGAGGAGTTTATATCAGGAATTTGAACGCACAGGTGTCCGAACACCATAATATCAAACTGGGAAGTTCGAAATGCAAAAATAGCGAAGCCGCAGATCACCTATTTTTTTTCCGGAAAAAAATTGGTGGGCCATTTCTGTGGCTTTGCTATTTCCTCCACTGTGGTGCGATTTCAGAGTTGTTATATTTAAGTAGGGGGGGTGGGGGGCAAAGCCCCCCACATTAGTAAAAGTTTGAAGTGTATGTGTTTTTTTATTTTTGTACCGGAACAGCAATTTCTTTCCCTAGGAAAAAAAATCGCTGTTCTGTGTGTTCAAAATTCTTGCATTTTGAACTTCCCAGTTCGATATCACATCGTTCGAACACATGTGCTTTTGACGATGTGATACAGACCTGGAAGGAGTGCCACCCCCCACTTTTGTATCCAACTTATATATACAAACTCCGAGATTGCACTACAGTGAAGGAAGGGTAAATTTCCCAATCCCCACTATAGTGCGATCTCCATTCAGCTACATCAATAAATGAGAAAATGCGCAGCATAACCCAGTGCACACAGTTCAATTTCTACTTTAGTCAAAATGGTGGTAATTTCTTTTCTTTATTAAAATCAAATTAGGATCCGATAGCACCCACTGTTGTGCTCTGCCTCTGCTGCTGCTTGGCTTCCTCAACTAACTTCTACTTGTGTGTGGGGGAGGGGTTCAACTTCAAATTCTGGGGACTGGGCTATACTGTAACTGCAAGCACCTGACCACACAAAGCAGGTGCATTGGTCTGCCTCCCCCCTGCCTGACTAACTTAATAGTTCAGTCTGGTCAGGGTTCAGCGGCAGGTCACAGGTGTAAAAATTGCCAGTTAAAGCCATTGTGCTCCTTCTGTGACTTTACAGGTTCTCGTGCTTTTTCTCTTCTTCTGCTTGCTATGTAATCATCTGCTGGGCAGACCTCCTTCCACTGCTCAATCAATCGAGAGTGATTAAAGTTTGTTTTTCTTTTTTTCTTGTTGAAGAAGAGTAATAGAGTTTGAACTGAAGTTACAACTTACAAGAATTGAAATCCATTGCTGTCAGTGCTGTGGTGGTGGTATGTTAAGTATATTACTGTCATCAACTTCTTGCAGGTAGTTGCAGCCTCTGCAGATGGTATTTTATCAATTTTGTCTTCTATTTTTTTTTTTGTTTGGACATTGGTAACTGGGCAGGAAAGGCACTTGCTGAGGGTTTTGACCTTTGGATCTAAGGTAGTGAAGAGGTCTTGAGGAAACTTTTTCATTTCAGTGCTTGTGCATACATAGAAAAGTACTGAAAGTGTCGTTCAGGAAAATGTTTAATTTTTGTGCTTATGCATACATGGACAAAGTAGGTAAGGGATCATTGGGGGAAAGGATTCATTTTGATGTAATTTTGTTTTTAGTCTGCAGCCAGTATTTATTTATTTTATCTTCTATTTTTTGTTTGGCAACTGGGCAGTAATGGCATTGGGTGAGGGTCTTGGGTCTAAGGTGGTGAAGAGGTTGTTGGGGAAACTTTTTCATTTCAGTCCTTGACTGTGCATATGTAGACAAAGTACTGAAGGGGTCACTGGGAAAAATGTTTAATTTTTGTGCTTGTGCATACTATACATGAACAAAGTACATAAGGGATCCTTGGGGGAAAGGATTCATTTTGATGTAATTTTGTTTTTACTTATACTGAAAAAGTCATTAGGGAATTTTTTTTATTTTTATGCTTTTGCATACATGGAAAAGTAATTAGGGGAACCTTGGCAGAAATTATTCTTTTTAATGTAATTTTGTTTTTACTCATATAAACAGACTGCTGAAAAAGTCATTGGGGAAAATGATTTATTTTTGTGCTTGTGCATACATGGAAAAGTAATTAAGGGAACTTTGAGGGAAATGATTCATTTTGATGTCATTTGGTGGTGCTTGTGCATACATGGACAGACTAGTGAGAGGGTTGTTAGGGGAAATGTTTCATTTTTGGTGCTTGTGCATACATGGACGAATCTGAGTGAAGGGGTCATTGGAGCAAATGTTTCATTTTGGTGCTTGTGCATACACAGACAAAGTACTGAAGGGGTCGTTGAGGAAAATGTTTAATTTTTGTGCTTGTGCATACATAGACAAAGTACGCAAGGGATCCTTGGGGGAAATTATTCATTTTGATGTAATTTTATGTTTACTATGCATACAAACAGACTGCTGAAAAAGTTGTTGGGGAAAATGTTTAACTTTTGTGCTTGTGCACACATGGACAAAGTAATTAAGGGAACCTTGGGGAAATTATTCATTTTAATGTCATTTGCTCCTTACATGCATATGGACAGGCTATTGAACAAGTCATTCAGAAAAAAAATGTTTCGTTTTGGTGTTTTTGCAACCATGGACAAACCGCTTAAGGGAGCCTTGGGGAAATTATTCATTTTGATGTCATTTGCTTTTTGTGCATACATGGACAGACTACTGAGGGTGTGGTCATTAGGGGAACTGTTTCATTTTGGTGGTTGTACATACATGGGAAACTACTGAAGCAGTCTTTGGGGATTTAACTGCACAGCATATTACAGTTTTCATTTATTAATTACTTATTGAGTGTTTATGGCACCAATACATGGATTTATAGATTTATGCCGTACTCTTTACTATTTGGAATATATTTCTCAGAAGTCTAGGCAAAAGGAAAATGGCATATGGGAACATGGGTATAACATGGCTAGCCTAGTAAAGATCCTATGGCCATTAACATAGTAACCTCATATAAATCTGTGAACCCTTGATCCTATAACTTTGTTTGGATATTACTTGCAGCTTGCCGATTCTTGGTTTGGGGGCCTTTTTGTAAGAATGCAGTGTGAGAAGAGAGTAGTGTATTATAATATGTTAGTAGTTATGCAAAGTTTTTCTGTGTTGTGCACTTTTGTCTGTATTTTGTTGAACATTTCAGGGTTAGTGAACTTATTTCCAAGGAATTCAATCCATCCAAGTTGGAAACTTCTGGTAGAAGCCTTATTGTGTTTTTACCTGATTGGCCTGAGGGATTAACTGTGTAAAAGTCTTTTATCCTGCTGTGATAAGACTCACATTTACACATTGTGCACAGTCATTTCCCTGTGCCGTGTGTGTGTGTGTGTGTGTGTGTGTGTGTATGTGTATATATATATATATATATATATATATATATATATATATATAGTGGTTGAAAATACTAGGTGAACATAAGTGCCCCTCTTGCCCTCTGCCCCCCCTTCAACAGCTTCACTTATGCTTAAAACTACCAACTCAACCAAATTTAAACATCTCCTCGGTGAGCTAGCTTTGCTTTTGCACTAAGCCAGAATGACTACTCCATACTATAACACTCAGTTCTCTCTACATCCACCATCCTTTGTCTGTTTCACTGTACTTACTGCTATTTCACCTAATGTACTTGTTCCAAATTACTCCAGAGATATGACATGCTTGAGGTTTTCACCTGACAGTTGCATTCCCACAGCTATATTCAGTCTGTCTATGCACCCAACCTCATAAAGCAAACAGTTGT
The DNA here is from genome assembly GCF_019279795.1 of Protopterus annectens. Classification (NCBI taxonomy): domain Eukaryota; kingdom Metazoa; phylum Chordata; order Ceratodontiformes; family Protopteridae; genus Protopterus; species Protopterus annectens. The sequence continues at coordinate 1,749,190,336 of NC_056726.1, read as the reverse complement.
GTTATGTTTGAACTTGTTTTTCTTAATTTTCTTTATTTTTTCACCTATGAGAATTTTCATTGATACTGCTTCTATACTGGATCTTATGTCACTTTTAATATTGTCACTGTATACTTACCTTATGCTTATCATCTCTGATACTCAAAATTTTCCTGTATTGCTTTCACCACTGTTTATTATACTGTTAACTTATGTCATTTTTGATATTTTGAAATGTCTGTAATTTTTACTGTTCAAACTTGTGGAGCTTTTCTCCTGGAGCCTCCGTTGAAAACAGTCTATTGGCCCAGTCGGGCTTTCGCGGTAAACAAATGTAAAATAAAATATCAAATAGCTAAAATAATTAGAACACTGTTACATCACCGGTCGGGGTGTTACTTAATCTCCAAAACAAACAATAACACTTTATCTCTAGTGAGATAAAAGCAAGGAGTAGAAGACCAAGTTGTAATTCTCTTTTCTGACTACTTACAGGCGCTCAAGTACTGTCGCTATTGGAGACGCCAAACAAGCCGCGAGGCAGCTGGAAGGTACTTTCACCCTCCAAGGCACGCTAAAGAAATTATAAACTAGTCGTGACGTTATTTTCCACACTTGAACTTTTCGCTGAATGTTATGTATTAAGGATCTATAGAATTCGCCGTGCAGATGATAAATGCTAAACTGCCTGTAATCCGAGATGTCATAAAAATACATTCAAATTCTGCTTGCATTTGTCCTACATTGGGCAAACACTACAAAGAGGTGATGTATTTTGAATTCTGAAATAAGAGGGACGCTGTCGCAGTACAACGGGTATTCGCAGTCGGCCTGAGGCACAGAGACCTGTAACAACTGCCACCACAGCAGCCTGCTGAAGTTTCTTTTGCACTATGAGCACCAGACAGAAAGTTGTTTTGAGAAGGGCGACTTCAGCTGGGTACAGGTTGCCTCTGCCCGATGGGCCAAACAGGGATCTGGCGTCTACATCTTCCCCATCTATCGGGAAACCGCCGAAAAGATATAGGGGTGCTGGGCAAGCACAGGGAGAATCCGCCCTGCGGAAGGACCTGGATGCGTGGGATGCTGTGAAAGAGGATGAGGTGTGGCGAGAGTTTGTCCGTGCCGAACTGCAAAGAGCTAAACGATGGTGAGTATCCGATTTTGAGTCTGGATCTGATGTCTGCACTGTCTGTGGTTTGGCGATTTATTGTATCTGTCTGGTTCTATGTTGAAACAGTCTAACATTCAATGTTAAGATAACTGGTAACCGTGGTAATAATACTGAATCATATTACTTCACCAAAATAACTTGTTAAGCATGTAAAGTAACACATTTGCCATAATGTTAGCTCCTAGTTGAAATTAAGCAGTTAGTAAGTACATTTTGTCCATTCGTTGCACATATTTGGAAATGGACGCATGCAAATTATGAAGTGGGCATTATTGTTGAACACTGGACTCGTGTCCCTAAAGGCGAACCTTTTACCTGATTCTAAAGATGCGATTAAAACCGCTTTGATGGAACAGAGAGGAGAGATACGAGAAAGGGGATGGGGCTCATAACTCGACAGTGAAGTCTTTTACTTAAGCTCTGACTGAGCAAGGTTTCTTTTCAGCTATCTCGATGCTTTGATAATTTTCCATGCATAAAATATATCCCCTCAGGGATGCAAATATGGAATATGTATGTACAATATATGTATATCAGTACCGACCTACTTATGTAGCTATGTCTGTATTAGAGAGAAAGTGAGTGTCTGGATGTTTTGATAATTGTTTCATGCATGCATGCACTGTGAATGCGGACGTGTAGATATGGAATATCCTTTACAGAGAGAACTTTCCCAAATTACATAGAATAGACAAGTCACCAGTCCATGTTTTAAAAAAAAAATAATAATAAAAAAACTCTTTCATCAGCACACTTATCACTAAACTTGTACTTCCACAACACCACATCAGTCACAACATACCAGTATGCCCATAACTTATGCTGAGACTGTAAGGAGAAATTTGTTAAAGCCTCCTAGAACACAAATTTAAAAGATCTCAATCACCAGTTCAGTACACAAGGGGACAGGACATCTATTCCCACTCCTCCTTATTAAACTATTTTACTAACTATCTCTAGCATACCTTGATTGTATTAGCATTCCTTTGTTATGCCTGTATTCTGCACTGTAAATATTACTGTGATAACCTGTAATAGGTACTGTTAATAGGTTTTATTTGTCTCATGTTTCGTTAGTTGTTATTGTGTTAATTTCATTGTCCTACCTAGGAGCTTATCTCCCCGGGCCTCTACTGAAAATGGACAAGTATCCAGTTAGACTAGCCCGGTCAACAAATGTAAAATAAATAATAAATAAATTGTGCATACTGCAACAGAACTCTGGCTAGATCATCTAGTATCCTCTGCAGTTCTCTGAACTGATGTCCACCTCAGTTTTAGGTTATGATTTACTCTAGTAACCCCCCCGGATGTGCAGTAGCAAGTCACGCCTAAACCGTACCCACCATGCAACACCCGGTGACGTGTATGAATAAGGAATGAATATTGATGTAATGTCTTTCACCGGCCTCATGATTATTCATTGAATATTTGCACGTTAGCTCGAGGTGTACTACAATACAATAATGCAGAAGAGAAATGCTAAAGAAACAGAACTTCAGTTGTGATTTGAAGGCTCTGATATTTGGAATACTTCTAATAGTTAAAGGGACATCTTGTTATAGTTGCCAATGCTATTTGAGTATGAGTGTCCTGCAGCAATTAGAAGTTTAACTGTAATAAGTTGAGATTTGTTTTGAGAACATAAAGCAATTTTTGGGACAAGCCCCTAGATTCGGCAAGCTCTGCACGGAGTGCAGGAATAGTGCAAGTGCTGCTGCATGCAATATGGCCGCAGAGTGATCCAGGGACGTGCACGAGCGCTCCTACACTAGTCCCACGTGGACACCACTTCTATATGCTAATTACCTAATTTGCTGGAGACAATCATGCAAATGAGGTGAATTAGCGATCCAGGAAGCAGGCAGGCATCTGTGCAGGAATAGTGTAACTTGCAGAAATGTATTCGGTTATTAACCGAATACATTTCTGCAAATTACAAAACGGAGGCATGACAGCTCGAAAGCATGTAGTCAATGTAGTAGGCATGCCAATGGCCAGATATATGGCCATTGACATGAAAAATAGTTGCAATATTATAAAACAAGAATTTAATTTTTTTTTGGCCGATCTCGGTCGTTTAAGCATCGGGCAGTGGTGCGCAAACAGGATCGCCATGAAAATAAGCTTTTATACCGAAATCAGCATTTTGCCATAATAGTCAATGGCATGCATAAGACAACAATACCAGGGAATAGTGGCTGCTAAGGGGGATGGCTCAGTGTGAGTGTGGTAACTATGAATTAGCATTCTAGTTTATGTAAATGAGGGGATTGATACTGAATGACAGATTTCCTCTCAGTGTTAGCTTGCACCCAACCATGTAGGTGCAGCAACACCATTGTATAAGAGGTGGATGGCCTCATAAGGGGGAGTGTCATGCATGCTGTAAGCTTATTGGAGTTGTGTGGCCTGTGTTTGCCCTTAGCTAAGCAAAGCTAAGGAAGGGGGTGTGTCTCACAGTGTTGAGCACTGTTTTCTCTGCTTAAATAGGTGGGAATGCCACGCACGGAGTTTTAAACAAAAAAAAAGAAAAGAAAAACAGGAAATAGCAGCTCTGTTTACATCTGAGCACTGGGTATGCGCAGCGTGCCTCAGGGCTTAAGCGGGAAGGCAGTGGGAAGAGAAAACAGCAGTAGGAAGGCAATCAAGGAGAACTAGCATAGCTGGCATGTGAAATGTATCAAAATCAGCCAATTCCACAGGAAGCAATCCAGCACACTACCGTAAACTATGCAAACAACTTTCAGTCTGTTTTTTCCCACAAACTCTACACCACCGCTGTACACAGATGTGGAAATTTTACCTGACAAAACTAACAAAATGTTAGAGGCTGCTGTTGCTCTCATACATCAATATGTGCAAGAGGCTGAGAGTGGTGAGGATGTGAATGCTGATGACCATCCCACAGTGAGGAGGAGGAGAAGAGTGTACAGACCCAGGGTAACCTACCAGGGGCTACATGAGCTGGAGATAGTGGAGGACTATAGGGTGGACAGGGACATTCTACAGCAAATTGTTGAGCTCTGCCAGCCCCACCTCACACACAGAACCAACAGAGGGGAACCCATCCCAGTGGATACCAAGGTATGTGTAGGCTTAAGAATACTAGCCACAGGTATCTTCCAAAGGGCAACTGGGGATCTCATGAGGATCTCACAGGCATCAGCATCCAGGGTACTCCACCAGTTCCTGGATGCCATGTCAGCACATGCCGGTGAGCACATATATTTCCTCAACACCCATTAAGCATTGACCAGCAATATGTGTCTCTTCCACCAAAAAGCAGAATACCCTGAGGTAGTGGGTGCTATAGACTGCACGCACATATACATCAAAGCACCATCCGGTGAGCAGGGTAGGGTCTACATAAACCGCAAGGGCTTCCCCTCCATCAACTGCCAGGTCGTGTGCACTGCCCAGGGCATTATCTTGAGTGTGTGTGCTGGCAGCCCTGGAAGCTATCATGACTTCCACATCTGGCATATGACACAGCTGTACCAGTCATTTGCCAGTGGGGACATCCCATATGGCCACCTAGTGGGGGTGCTGGCTACACACTGGACCTGTGGCTGATGACACCCCTCAGAAATGCACACACACCTGAACAAGAACTCCATAGTGAGGCACATGCACAAACCAGAATCATAGTAGCGCATGTGTTTGGGATGCTCAAGTCCTGGTTCCGCTGCCTGGACATATCCGGTGGAGCCATGCAGTACTCTCCAGCTACATGTATACAAATGTTCATAGTATGTGCCATGCTACACAGTATGATCCTGTGGAAACAGCTGCAGCAGGAACAGCACAGGGCAGGGCCACACAGCCCCCCACCATTGCCAAGGCCATCACAGGCACAGAGTGACTCGGAGGAGGAACTACCTGATCCTGCCCATGTAGGCAGAAGGAGGTGTGCCCAGTATGCCCAGGCCTTGGCAAAGAGGCAATGCATAGCACATACACTGACACGGTAGGGACCCAGGGAATGAAACCTCTTTCTGACTTGCACATTCAGTAAAAGGGATGCCAAACATAACATTACCTGTGCTTTACCATGTATAGGGAGTGCATTATGTGCATCCAACATAGTCAGTCCTCCAGCACCGTCCTCAATATTGGCCCAGCCACAAGGTAAGTCACTCTTCCAATTGATTACTGAATGGAGTAGTATGTTCTGATAGTTGTATCTATGGTATGGACGCGAGCATGCAAGGGAATCAGGTGGCTGAATGGGATGGCAGCAGATAGTGGACACCTATATGGGCAGCATGAAATCTATAACAAATACTGGTGTCAACATACTAGGCAGTATTTGACAAGGTGACAAATCCCACTGCAGGACATGTGGTGGCCCAGATGAGTATCCATAGGACACACACATGCATGTCAGTGAGGCTCACATACCCATCACCAGCCTCAGCCAGCAGGAGAGGTGTAGATGACCATAAAGAAAGGCTGGGCCTTCAGTTGATGGCAATGGTGAACAACCCCCCTCCAGACCTACACAGACAGACTACAACAGGTCCGGCAGTTGTATGTTAGTTCTGAAGGGTAAGAAGTCTGAAACTGAAATGTCAATCAATAAAACCTAAGATCTGTACTCTACTGATATGCCTCCAGTCTGCATGATAGGTCAGAATACAATATGAAATGGAAGCCAACAGAATACCTGAAGTACCAGTACAGTCATAGCAAATGTTTAAAGTCGTCAGGTGTGCTCCCCCCACCACAATCCTATGTAGAAATGTAGTAACATGTAAGTGTGAGGAGTAATATATGTGGAGCACAGATTACCTGACCAGGCCCAATCTACAGGATAGATTGTTGCATGTGTACAATATGCAGGGATCTGTGTATTAGGTTGTTCAGTGTTCAATTTTGTCTGGAAGTGGTGAGCATGTAGGCATGGAGAGTTGTGTCTCAGTGGCCTATGGGCAGTACTGTGGTTGACAGGACCATGTTCCAACAACTGCAGTGCCAACCACAATGCTTCTCAGTGATACCCATGTCAGCAGTCGTTCATACTCACTGTCCAGATGTCAATATCTGTCACCATCTGAAAGATGGAAATGCCATGAATGTGGGCCCATACATACACACAGTACAAAGGTAGAAGTACACTAGACAGAGTGCATAAAATGTAACTGTCAACTGGAATTGTACATACAGGTTAGCAGCACCATTAATTGTCCATGTAGTATGGAATACTGCTATAGTCTGGCCAATCACTGGCAGACCACAAAAGGCACAGTTATAAAGTAATGAGAGACTGCCTATGTCCCTGCACAAGGCAGCATAAGGGGAAAGTCCCAGGTATATATGTGAGTCAGCTGCAAGTAGCTTCCATATCACACATGCACTCAGCTCTTCCCACCATCAGCCACTGGTTTATCACAGGTCATATCATTGGTGTTGGGAATGAGGACAGTATGACTCCACTTCTGTATGGGAATACCCACAAAATGCAGCATGCTGAAGAGGTGTCCTATGCAGGTGTGTCCCTAGCTATAAGCAGCACCCTGCCTGCATCCAGACCACTGGATCAATATGGATAGGAACTGTTGCCCTTAACACCTTACACATTTAACCTGTCACCTCAGGGGAATCCACTGGCTCTCAGCTTGGGAATGTAGGAGTGACAACATGTACTGGCCTGCTACAAAATGGCCTGCATCACTACCAAATGGCCTACAGTTCTCTGTCAAAGGTCTGTGCCTCACCCATAGTACCAATGTATGGTATCTCATGGGGTCCCAACTAACAACCTAACACAGTCAACAGAACACAAATGCAAGGCCATGTTGACAAATCCCAGTAGCATGCCCCCCATGTCCTACTGCATGAACTGTGGACCAATCCATAAATACATCTGGGATGATACTTCTCAGATATTGCTCGCATAATGTTAGGAAGAGGATAGAATAACGGGGGGGGGTGTAGAAGCATGGACGTCATGGAGTGTGTGAAGTCTGAAACTCTGATGTGTGCCCATACTACCCCTGCCCACAAACCCAGTAATGGGTGGCTGCAAACCTGCTCGTAAACCACAATGTGAAGGAGAACTGACCAGATATATGAGCCCTGCCTCAGGGTAACCTGGGTGAATCTGTACAGCTGAGAGTTATGGACACAGCAGAATATGGCCATTCTGTTAAGTCGATATATGTACAAGAAGGGGATCTTTAGCCACCATACTACCAAGATGCTGGACCATTTACGCAGACCCGTCAGCAAATGTCTGTAGATACCCCTCCAGAATGGCAGAAGTGTGCAAGAATGTGTAGGCTGCAGCCCACAATACTGGACTCAGCTTCATTCATCTTGTATTTCCCGGTAAATAACTGTGAGCAAATAATTATGTCGGTCAGTAGTTGATGACATAATACATCACAGTGTAAAACAGTACATATGTCTGAATATCTCTGCTAACATCAACCATGTAACACAAGCAGCACAGACAGTAATAGTTACAGTATCCCCCTGTCTTCCATTGTGACTCCATATTGTCAACCTATCTACAGATATCCTGCAGAAACAGGTTGCTAGCTGTAGGTGTAGAACACCAAATCATGGACTGGAGTACAACCCTACCTGGAATGGATTCACACACTCAATACAGAAGGTCATAATGGGCATGCTCATACACTTAGAGAAATGAAGGCCATGTCTGACAACACAGTGGACTATACATATCTGTCATTTGCAGATGTCTTTGCACACATTCCAAATTGTACACCATTTATGTTTCACACACACATTGGAGAGGAATACTCACACATGTCTAAGGCCAACAGACAATAATATGTCCAACATATACACACAGAGTTGTGGGGAAGAGAGAGAGAGACAGTGACAGAGAGAATTCCATTATGAGGCCGTCCCACCCACTACACATCCAATTGGCCTATATCACATGATGTGCTTATGTCAATCACTGCAGACATTCCTTTTGGTAGTCCTCAGCCCTATAGTGTCAGTGGTGCTTGTGATAACTGTGTAACATGGTAGTACAAATAAGTATTCATGTAGCATTTGTAAACTCAGTCCTGTCAAATGTAAAGTTGTGCGCGACTGAGTGTGTGTATGTGTGTTTCCAGAGGAATGATTTAAGGCCCATTCTCACACACTCCACTTCCCATTGCCCATGTTAACACTCCTGCTGGTGTCAGTCACCTTGAAATAACCCTTTGGAAAGTCTCAGTCATATAAGCTCTGTGGTGCTCGCAGTAACTGTTTAATACGGTAGTGTAGCATACTAGTTAAGTAGAAGCTCTAATCTCAGACATGGTAACTATGAAATGGTTTGTGCTTGTTGATACCTGATTTTGTGGACATTCACACTTACTACTCTTCCCTTACTCTTCCTTTAGCACTGCTGCTGATGTCACTCACCTTTAAAGATACCTTTGGACAGTTCTTCAACATATAAGCTCAGTGGTGCTTGCGATAACTGTGTAATACCATAGTGTAGCATACTAGATAGGTAGGAGTTCTAATGCCAATCATGGCAACTGTGTGTGTTTGTATAAGAGAGAGTGAGTGTGTCTTTGATAACAACTGATTTTGTGGACATTCACACTTACTTCTCTCCCCTTACTCCTCCTTTAGCACTGCTGCTGATGTCACTCACCTTCAAAGATACCTTAGGACAGCTTTCCAACATATAAGCTCTGTGGCGCTTGAGATAACTGCATAATACTATACTGTAGCATACCTAGTTAGGTAGGAGTTCTAATCCCAGACATGACAACTGTGAAACTGTGTGTGTTTGTGTGAGAGAATGTGTGTGTCTGTGATGACACCTGACTTTCTAGACATTCATACTTACTACTTCCCTTTAGCCCTTCTTTAGCACTGCTGCTGATGTGACTCATCTTCAAAGATATTTTTGGACAGCTCTTCAACATATAAGTTCTGTGGCACATGCGATAACTGCGTAATACTGTAGTATAGCAAACTAGTTAGGTAGGAGTGCCAATCCTGATCGTGGAAACTGTATAAATGTGAGTGTTTGTGTGAGAGAATGTGTGTATCCTGATTTTGTGGTGATTCACACTTAAAACACTTCCAGTACCCCTCCATTAGCACTGCTGCTGATGTGACTCACCTTCAAAGATACCTTTGGACAGCTGTCCAACACATAAGCTCCGTGGCACATGCGATAACTGTGTAATACTATAGTGTAGCAAACTAGTTGGGTAGAAGTTCCGATCCTGGAAACTGTGTAAATGTGAGAGAGTGTGTGTATCCTTATAGAGATCTGATTTTGTGGTCATTCACACAACACTTCCTTACCTCTCCTTTACCACTGCTGCTGATGTCACTCACCTTCAAAGATACCTTGGCACAGCTCTCCAACATGTATGCTCCATGGTGCATGTGATAAATGTGGAACAATGTAGTAGCAATAACTACATAGGTATGGGTTTGGGTTTGAATCTCATCCCTGACAAGTATTTGTGTGTGTAAATATGTATGTCTGTACCTTAAAGATTATGGCCCCATTTACACCCAGTACACATCTCAGTGCCTGACTTTAGCAGTCCTGCAGATATCATCCACCTTAGAAGTACCTGTTGCCAACCCTAAACCATGTAAGGTCAGTGGTGCATGTGGTAAATGCGTAACATAATGGTCTGAAAAGATTGTTAGATAGAGGTTTGAACCTCACCCCTGGTAAATGTGTGTGTAGGGTAAAATATTTTTTGGAATATCTCACCCACTACATCACCCAATGCCAGTATTTACAAGGGCTGGCGATGTTCCTCACCTTAGAAGTACCTCGGGACAACATCCATCCTATAAGCTCCTTGGCGTGTGCGATAAATGCAACACACTGTAGTAGCAATACATAACTAGGTAGGGTTTGAATCTCTGTACTGCCGTGTGTGTGTGTCATCAGTATCCTGTGTGGGGGTGGTGTGATTGTGTAATAACAGGATCCATTGAGGGATGGGTTTTTCTAAATGATTATGTTGAGGACCTAGTATATGTCACAATGTCCACATTACAAGGCCAACAGATGTCAAACACCGGAGAGTTTGGTGTAGACAATCCACAGCCCTAAATGTGACAGTATGGATTACTGAACAATATAGACAACCCTTCTATTACTCAGAGACCACTCTCCACCCACTTAGCATACACAAACACAATTGGCTAAGCAACAATCACTATATTGGTAGTTCCCCTGCATATTGTCTCACAGATAGTACCCACAGTGTGATAGCATTGGACTACATGCCTGTTGACCACAACAGTGCCACTGACATCAGAAAGTACTTTGATGTGTTACATCTCCTGACTGAGTGTGTGTTATCCAGCAAGTAAAAGGACATGGCACCCTGTTCCATCCCCTCAGTAGCCCAGTAAATGTGTACAGTGGCCCTTTTGCCATGTTCTCTACTGGACACCTGCAACAACTGTAGAGTCTGCAAACGTACCCCACAAAGGGAATACCATGCCTTATACACATGCCCTGTATGGACAGATGCCACTAACTCCACTGAATACAAGTATCATACTGCCAGTATAGGTGCAATCATGACCTCAGTTACATAGCCAGGTCTCACCAAATGAGGTCAGGAATGCTACATCAGAAGATACCAATCTGTCCACACCACATGCCCAGAGACCTCAAGTACACTTCCACACATCAAAGAACATGCATATGGGACATGTGCACAAACTAGACATTGTCCATGTTATGGAATATAGATCACATACATGGGAAGCAGTGCATATCACTGTCCACCCACAACAGAAACCTGGATGAATGGATGTTGAATACAATACCCATCCCTGGGGACCACTCCAGTGACTAGACCCCTGAGCCATACTGGGGACTATTGTCATGTGGATTGATGCCAAGGTATTCCCTTGGGCTAGCCTTGTAGAGCCTTCAGGCCCATTCACCTACTATACACCTATGAAGCAATGAGCCTATGGATCTCAGTACTGGCAAGTGTATATGTGTGTGTGTGTGTGTGTGTGTGTGTGTGTGTGTGTGTGTGTGTGTGTGTGTGTGTGTGTGTGTGTGAATAGTAATCCCAGTGTGTTTGGCTGATGAATATCCCCTGTGGCTATGGCTATTAGCAATTGGAGGTGTGTCCAAACCAGAACATGTACCATTCTCCATTTTACAACATATATACATCAACATGTACCTATGTACAACCCTCAACCCTATAATCTGATGCATATGCAATCACTGTGTTACAGACCAGGAATTACTATGCACATACTGTACCCTGCCTATGATGGTGGCACATGGTGGATGTGTCACCACATTGCCATACCCCATGGCCTTGCTGCAGGGGCCACATCCTGGTGACACACAGACACCTAGAATGGGCATGGGATACAGCATGTGAGAACACATTCACTCAGCACTTTACTTGCAGGGGGATAGAGGAGTAAAGCTGGCACTGAATGTGTTGCCAAGACTGTGGCCAATATCTGTTGTTTCAGGATATGTATTAGCTTTGTGCAGTAACTTGCAGCACTTGTGTTTAATGCTGTGGAGGTTGTTGATGTAACTATCATGGCTGTTGTGACTGTCGTCAGTGTCTGCTGCCATAGATGCCTGTCGGGGACTCCATGAGGGATCCAAAGTTGTGTTTGAGGTTAATAAGGGAGTTCAACAGTCATGGGATACCACCTTTCCCTGCAACAGTGCCTTCCTTCTGATGTATACTTCAGTAATGCAAGGGGACCATCACATTGTCTCCCAGGGTTTGGAGGACAGTGTCTGGGTTCTGTTGGCTCTGGCTAATACCATGCATTCATGTACCTGTTTGTACAGTGCCTATGTGTATGATTCGACAGTCATGAGACTGCATCCCATTGCCATGGGTGCAGTGAAGACCCCCACCTCTGTTTTCATGGCTGCAAAATCAGCTTTGGAGACTTTTTGCCAGGTGGTTATCTTTGTGGGGGATGTGGCTGACATGTGTGTGAATCTCACTATGCAGGGATTGACGTCTGGGTATGAGCAATGGTCCCATATTTAAGTGGACAACACAGGTCATGGCTGTTGCATCCTCTACCATGGGTCAGTATGAGCTGGTGTAGGGCAATGTAAATGATGAATCCCAGACGTGCTGGGCCACTGTACTGGCAATTGGCTACTTTCCCCAGGTAATGGAGGGGTAGTTAGGGTACTATGTCAGTGTTGCACTGGACCATCAGAGATGGCAGGGTGTTGAGGAATGTGTATTGACAGTCTAGGGACATACATGTGGACTCATAGCATGCTATGGTCTGGATAGCACCATTACCCGAAGGTGGTTGTACTGGAAGTATCTCCAGTGCATTATGATGGGATGCTAGTCTGGAGGTGTTCCTATCTATAATGAATATGAAAACACCACCACCTGTGGAGGTGTGGTGTGGTCCATGTTTGGAGCTGACAGCTGTGGAATGCATCATAGCCTGATACTGCAAGTCTGCTGTCTGCTGCTGTGAACCACCTCTCCACTACAGCAGACGTGTCCTCAACTCCAACTGCTATGAGTGACTGCATGCTGACAGTTAGATGTCCACTGTTGAGCAGCATGACCCTCCGATTGTATATATGTGTAGCTGTTATGGTGGTAATAACATTAGGAACACCGCCCAATAAGGCACCATAGAGGTGAAATAACATGTAGCCATTACCTGGCAACCCAGCAGTGACAGATGTAGGACATCCATGGCAAGTCATTGGGTTCTGGCAATCATGCCATCCCAGGCAGAGAGGCCTTGGATCCCCTGAGAATGACATATAACATGCAAGCCAATGTTGCAATCATCTGTTGATAGTACTGCAGGATCATTCTGGGTGACAGTGGTACACTTCCCAGGGCTACTGCCACAACTGCCTGAACCACATAGTCAGAGAGTTCAACCATGTATCCTGTCATGTAGTCCAGGGAGGTGTGTCCCAATTCAATCACACCCACATGGATATGGAGTGATAGTCGTAGTTGTTGTGGAGTGACATGACTGGCTGTGTCATGTGTTAGATGCTGGCATGTGATTGATATTTGGCTGTTACCTGCTCAATAGTCAACCTAGTGAGTGGGATGTGTGTGCCTCACTATTGAGTTACCCATGATCACTGTATTGTGCAAGTGGTTAGCCTTAGGGGCTTAGATTGGGGACACACTCTAGGTTAAATATGTGTCCCTTGGCATGTGCCATGTCCCGGTGTCTGAGTGGGTGTCTGCCTTGCTGGTCTGTACTGTTTGAGTAGATGCCCATTGAGTGCCTCTGAGAAGGTGGGTGTGTGGCTTTTCACTGTATGTCACTACAGTCAAAGTGTGTGTCATGGTGAGCTACATGTTCCACATGGTATGGTGCAGGTGTTGATCTTATCCTCTTGACATGCTAGTCCATTATTTGCTGGACAGTGCATATGTCCACATTGGGTAATATATGGATAACCCTCACAGGTCTGAGTATTTGGAGTTTAGAGGGGAGGGTTGTCTGTCTACATGTGACAGTTGCAACAGTGCCCTGGAATGGATATGTGCACCAGGTCAATGGGTGAAAGCACAGATAACTGCCCTTCAAACATGCCAGGAGGGGTGGACATAACTAGTAAGTAGTGGGGAGATATCTGTGATGAACGAGTACTACTGATGGCTCATGGGTGTGCCACACTGCGTGATACAATAACCTGGTGAAGTGCAAAGCCATAATGCTAGTTGAAGTGCAAGGCAGAACTAGCATGATGTACATGTGGAAAAGAAGGCAGACTGTCTGCCACCTGTAATACTTTACCACAGCTGTGCAGTTATCAGCAGCTTTGGCCATATGAAAGTTCAGTAAGCTCTGTTGCGTCTGCACTAACTATATAACACTATAGTAGGAATACCTAAATAGGCAGGAGTTCTAATCCCAATACTGGCAACTGTGTGTGTGAATCATGTATTGTCTGGCTCATACCATTTTTGACTTGTGTACTACCCTTTACACTTCCATTCACTCCAGTTTAGTAGACCTGCTGATGTCATCCATCTCAGAAGTACCTTTGGTTGAGTTAAACATGTATAAGCTCTGTGGCACGTTTCATAACTGTGTAGCACTAAAGTAGGAATACCTAGATAGGCAGGAGTTCTAATCCCAATACTGGCAAGTGTGTATGTGTGTGTGAATCATATACTATCTGGCTCATACCATTTTTGATGTGTGTACTACCCTTTACACTTCACACTAGTGTAGTAGACCTATTGATGTCATCCACCTTAGAAGTACTTTGGAAGCGATGGGAATATATAAGCTCTGTGGTGCATCTCATAACTGTGTAGCACTATAGTAGGAATACCGAGATAGGCAGGAGTTCTAATCCTAATGCTGGCAACTGTGTGTGTGTGTGTGTGTGTGTGTGTGTGTGTGTGAGGATCGTATCATGTGTGGCTTATACTGTTTTGATGTGTATACCATCCACGGCTGGTGACCACCTCCCATTGCCATTACTTTATACAGTGTGGTGACAGCATCTGCCTCACATGCAGCAGGTTAAACCACTGTACAGTCCACTGTATAGATGTGTCTGGAATATCCATATGTTTGAAACCTGTACGTGGTCAGAAGTGGTCTGTGTGCCTTAACAATGCCCATCTATGTGATATTATAGCTAAATAGGCCACAGTGTGTTACAGACACATATGGCAGCATGAGGTATCATACCTGACTGAAACATCATGCCGATAGGATGTCTACCACCCTCACAGGTGGCCTGCCTTGTAGGTGCAATACATGAGTACAGATGCTTGGTTTTACAAGTGAACTGTACCTGTTATGGGTCACATTAAAGGGTGGAAGAGGTGTGGGCTGTCATCTTGTTGTCCTAATTAGTATGTAACAGGAACACCTTACATCTTAAGAGGGGTGTGTACACAATTTATATCCACTGTATACCAGTAATGTGTCACACATGACTTTACCTTAGGACATTTGTCCAGCACAATTTGGTGGCCTCTGTCCAGATGTCTTGGCACTGACAAATTGTGAGGTATGTTACAGGAATGTTGAATTCACATCAGATAGGCCCCAGTGGTGACAACTGTGATGCAATACAGTTAACTCCAGCACAAGTGAACATGCACAACAAGCAATATAGCTATTACATAAAGCAATATAGCTATTACTGATGGTTGTGAGCATGGTAAATTGCATGCACTTCACAGGCCTGGGGTATTGTCAGGTAACAACAGAACAATGTAAAACCACCAGCTACAGGCTGCTGTCCCATATGCAGACCAGAGGGTCCTTGGTAGTTGTGAGAGGGGGTTATTGTCAGCAGACACACATGTGGCCTTGGTATAGGATGGATGCAGCATGTCTGCACATCTACAGTACTAACCGCAATAATACACAAAGTCCTGTCCTCACCATAGATGTGCACCTCTATGCATTAGAAAACCCCATCCGCAACTGCAATCGGATCTGACACATGCATGTAGATACAATACAGATACCTGTATTTTTGATACATTAGTGTACTAATCCCCACTGGGACCTTACATGCATGCTCCTCATCCAGTGTGTGTATGCAACCCACCTCCACAATGCTTCCCTCAGCGTCATGGTCTGTGCATTCAGCGTGTGCTCCAAGTGTGGTGAGGAGCTCCTCAGTGGGTGTCAGTGGGGGCTGGATGGCTGGGCCCCCACCTGTGTCTAGCCAGTCCCTTGCTACAGCAGCAGCCCATTGATGGGCATGGCATTTGAGGTTGCTGGCCCAATGCTGCGCATGCACGTAAGTTCTGCTGTGCAGTCCGGCATCATTTACCCTGTGGACCACACTGTTCTACAGGGCAATCCTCTCCCGCACATCTTCTGCTCTCTGTCCACATGACAGGACATAATGTCCAATCACATATTGGGTGATGATGTCTGTTTCCCCAACAGAGAATGCTGGTAGGTTAGCACTCTGCATGTTACCTGGAAGACATGAACAGGAAAGGGTCGCAGGACCTCATACGGTTGTCAAAATGCACTTCAACAGTAGATATTACTTGCAAATAATCCAGACTACCTCGGAAACCTCCAAGCTATCATGGCTAAAGCAGCTTGCATTACACGCCTGTCTCTGAGCTATCTTATTACCCCCAGTGTCAGACACTTGATTGTATAATCCTCTATCCTCCATTCATTTCTGTGTAGAGGGTTGACAGTGGTCATCTTCCATGTGGATGGTGTGTGTATGGTGGCAGGTCTGTATTTGACTGTCGTGTGTGATGGAGCTCCGAGCATATGCCTGAGTTCATGTAGGAGGCAGACACTGATATTAGTATGCCCCATGGAGATATGCTGTTGTTGCCATCAGAAGACAATATGTACATGCTCAGCATTGCTGTGGGGAGGAGTGTGGTTGATGTGCATATCTCCATGTACGACAGGGGTGGACAGGGTGGCGATGTTGTCACCTAACCTGTGTGATGCAGTTTGCCTATATCCACGGCATGTGTATATGAGGTGTTCTTTACCCCTAGGACAGCGTGAATTGTGCTGTTTCATCTGAGACTTACAATATATGTGGAGACATGGTTGCAGTTGTCCTTGGCGGTGTGGATATGTCCAATTCATAGTCATAGTCAGCCTTACAGGACATCACCTGTGTACTTACCTGCTTGCTCCGATATAGGTGGACTTGCTTCAAAGTTGTTGCCTGCACCTATGTGTCCCTGTACAGCCAATATAGCAATCTGGTCACATTCAGGATGAGAAACATTATGACATGATCTTCTGTGGTCTGATTGTCATGCAGCATACAAACCTGGCATTCCAAAAGGGGTGTGTGCACTTGTGATATCCACTGTATATATGTGTTGATATAGCTGGTAGTGGTAGGCATGGACAGAGGCTCATAACACAGGTGGACACTTCTCTGATTAATACCTGATAATCATGCCTACTCCAGTACCCACATCAGTGTCAGGGCAGTGCAACTACCAGTAGCTGTACACATATATGTCTGCTGTATGCACTGACGCTGATATAACACACATGTGCAACATGCACAACCTATTTACCTGGCTGCTTGAAGCCCATGTGATTAGTTTTGTGCCTTCCAGCTGAGCATATGCGTACATACATGTGCTCAGGGGATACCTGGTATACATTTCTGTTGAATGTAAGTATGGCACACTGTATTTACAGTCTTGCTGTTCAATCATACTTCTCAACCTGTTACAGCAGTATGTCTGGACAATGGCACACATAAATGGGTGTCAACGGGGACATCAGTATTGATACTGTATTAATATAGCTGCACTATACATTAGTACGTTGATTGCACAGTAGGGTTTGACATCACTGTGATAACCTGGAAGATGTCCCAACAGTCATAAGTACGCTATTATGTTACAGTGCCATTGTTCAGAGACCTGCCAATGGTTTGGGTGACATAACACAGGTATATGTGCATGTGACTACAGATATCAGTCACAAATGTGCTTATTGTCCAGCAGAATACTGTAAAGTTGAATATTATTAAGTCAGTATATCACATGCAGTTCAACACACATCTGCAACAGTACTCTGCTATGCACACTCCCTCTAGGTGTCTTAGCTTTACAAGGCAAATGTGTCATACTCATAATCATAGGTAACATGGATGTGGAAAACATCCCATTAACTGGCCTTGCAGTGGCACAGTCACAACTGTTTGACACACACCCCTGCAGTTGTCATATATGAGCTATCCTTTCATGGGTGAGTCAGGCTCATGAGCTGTGTTCCCACCTCACAACCTTTCAGAGCATCACATCTGGGCAGTGCCTAAAATGATGGAGGGGTAAATAGGGACAGACTTTAAATATACCTGCTACAAACATAGGAAGTTTGTAGAATGATACAGATAGCATTACAGTGAATATTCTTAAGGATGTGGAGTCTCTAACGCAAGTGTTTGTCATTGCCTGATGACTTCAATCCTCAGCTATTTGCCAGTAAAGTACAGATCTCAGGAGGAACAGACAAAAATATATGATGGTAATATGTAGACATTCTGTGAGGATCTGTACAGTTGAGAGGTATGTCTGTGATATCTCCCACTGCAGAGAGGGCCAGATGCTATGGCCATAGCAGCTGTTTAGCAGGGCATTAGTACAGCATGTCTTGTTGGGACATATATTCCTCCAAACCACATTTCCCATTATTACAGACCAAGTACTAGATTCAATTACATGCTTACATATTCCACTTACCTTTTCTTTCTTCTGTTTTCCACTTTATGTCTCATTTGTTTTTCTCTCTCTCTCTCTCCCTGTGCACTACAGGGATAGAGCTGGTTTGAATAGGTGGCAGCATGGCTTTTGTAGGTGATGCTTATGACCAGGTGATAGCCTGTGCACCTATTAGGGTTCCCCATTTGCTAATTGCATGCAGAGCAGCTGTGTAGTTCTTCCAATAGCCAATGTCATGGCAACACAGTCCTATAAGTGAGTACTCCATGTGGATGTTGGGCCTATCCTTTACTTGTGAGGAAGACATCCTGAAGTTGTGTGGGCTACTACATCTTACAACAAGACTTGTGGAGACAAGCCAACTAAATGGTGGGGAACATTCAGGACTTAGGAGCAGAATGTGAGTATTGCTGTTATATGTTAGGAATACTGCTAGTTTGACAGGGTTTGTTTGCACATGCTACTTCTGCATTGCTTTCAGTCTGATAAAGTTCTGTCTCTGCATTGCTCTCAATTGTAGGGCCATCCACCTAATGGCCACATGTTAGCCTGTTATATATGGGCTATTTCCCAGACAGGTGTTGTCCTTGGCAAATCAGTAGCATACTCTGGTGATTGCATTATGTAGATGGTAACATCCATTTTTTTTCTGACTAAATATCCCTCAGAAAAGATATGTTACAACAAACATAACACCAGCAACTTTCTCAGTGTATAACAGCAATATTTCATGTATGGCCGTGTATTTGGGCTTCTGTCCACAAATTATGTCAGGCTTTGTCCAGATGTCATACAGTAGTAGGTGGATAGGTATACTGGTTTATCATGATTTACTGCTGTAATTCCTGCTGAGGGGAATGGCTAGGAATCATGTTGAAGGCTGTACATTCAAGAGGTAGGTGTATACGGAATGCTCTTGGATGACCTTGTAACATATTTCATGTAGGGGACAGTAACACATGTTTTAAAACTAGGCTGTTAGAACATGTCAGACGTATTACTGATTAGAAATGTGTCAGTTCTATAGCTGTACATTTGAATAAATCACACCATGGGTCTCAAGGTACTGTTTCTGAAAACGTCTGTTCCTCAGTGTGATGAAACATTCATAAAAGGACAATTGTTATGTACAGACTTCAATGTATTAATATTAACTGTGATACTTTATCCCATAGGGGGTTAAATGATGAGTGTAATTGGAGGCTGTGTATTCAATTATGTAATTAGGTGTTAATTGCTTCTTGGAATTAAGGCATGTATTTCTGGTGATGTATACTCCTTGAAGGCTTTGGCCAAGACATCAGAGTATAATAAACATGTGTGAATTACTGGCTGGTTGTGTTTTTCTTTGCTATGTTCATGTTATTTGTTTTGCTAATAGATTGTTGTATGTCTGGCCATTGTGTATGGCTGCCATGATTTTGTAGCAGTGTATTGTTCACTCATTTATTTGGACTGTAGGGGGGTGCAGATGTGAGTGTCATGGCTGATTTTGTATCCAACTGTGCATGCATGCTGCCCCAGTGGTGGGTGGTCTATCAGCAGCATATGTTTGTATGGGCATTTTGGGACACGTATGCATACATATATATATATATATATATATATATATATATATATATATATATATATATATATATATATATATAACAAAATAAAGTGGTTGTAGTGCCCAAAACCAAAACCTGTAAGCTGTATAAAAGCACCAGAGACCAGCAGATCCAACACAACGAAAAACTTTATTCCAAGCCACAAACGAACCCACAGCACATAACAGTCATGAAATAACGTTGTAAAACCAATTCCCCTTATGTTTTCGTCTAACTTTAACTTCATCAGATAGGCGTATACTTTACAGGTGATCACTTAAATACCTTTCCCTATTTAAATTACCCAATAAAATGCATCCATCAATTAGTATCTAAGATACAGTATAGCTGAATGAATAAAATGCATAAAACCAGATGTTAAGTTGTCCATCTCGCCTTCATTCTTGCTGGAGACTCGGCCACTCTAAAAGCTCGAGAGTTGGTTCCACCGGCTCGAGGCTCCCCTTATATCCCACAATGCTAGGCGGTAATACCTCAGATCTCGTTTGCCGCTACAGCGATCGAGGTGTGTTGTTTTCTACCGGCTTCAGGTTAGTTGATATAGATTAGTCTATAGTTAATTTAAGTCCCTTTAATTTAGTTTTTACTAGTTATTTCCCTTAGTGAGTGGATTCCGACCCTTCCTACCTGTTTATCCACCCCTTTTTTCCTCAAGAACTTATTAGTTCTTCCCTCAGGCCTTCGGGCCCTTCCATCCCCTTATTAGTGGTGTGGATGTGTTTGTAGGGATTTTAAAACTAATTTTAAAACTCATTTTAATAGTTTAATTTTTAGTTTTTCTTAGTGGATAGTGTAATCAGTGTGTTTGTGTTGTGTGGTGGTTACACTTTTTTTCCTTAAAAATGTCTAAGGATTCAAAGGTCTCAGGCTTCAAGAAGTGTGACTCGTGCTGTCAGAAAATGTCTCTGACAGATGGTCACACTTCTTGTGTGTACTGCCTGGGACCTTTACACCTGCAGGATTCTTGTGCTGTATGCCATGGCTTCAGCCCTAGAGTCCTGCAGGAAAGAAAAAATAAACTTATATTACGAGGCTTATTGAAGCCTGACGGTCCCCCAACTGTTTCTTCGGGCAAACCCTCCAAGCCTTCTAGGTCGTCGGCTCCAGCTTCTGAGTCGACACCTAAGGCTTCGAAGTCTGCTACTACATCGGCTCCGGCTGGAGCTGATGAGACTCGAACTCTTATTTCTTCGGTTCCCTCGGCTCCGGCCGGAGCCGAGGTGTTGGAAATTACCGAGTCGGCTCAGATAAAATTATCGGAACCGACATCTAGGAAAAGGTCTAGGTCACCGTCTCTTGGCTCCGTTCATTCGGCTCCAGCATCTCCCTTGCTGTCTGAACGGAGCCATAGATTTCACTCCTCTAGGTCGTCGAGACTTTCGGACCATGACCTTCAGAGGGTAGTGAGTCGACTTCTTAAGTCCGAGGCACTGGCCCAAATGCTTCAGAGCCCGACTCAGCAGTCGATGCTTAATCCGATTTCTCAAAATATTCCTCCTCCGACTCCTTTGAGTTTGGAGCCGGGGCGTTTCAGACCTGAGACTGTAGCAGCGTCGGAGCCGATACATTTGTCTTCGGCACCGTCGTCTGCTCCGTTTTCTTCATTGGAAGAATCTCGGCACCGGACTTCACTCGTCGGCTCCGAGGGGGGGAGTGGCATCGGACCCTTGTCCGACCCCGCTCTCCCTCTCGGTGCTTCGGCGCTGGTGAGTTCGGCTCCGACATCGACCTCGGAGCCATCACTGTCGGTGCCGAGGGAGGTTTTCAGCTCTTTGGAGCAGAGACCTCTGGCTCTGCCTGACAGGGGTGCTTTTGAGGTCATGCGGAGTGTGTTGGAACCTGGTTCAACTCCACAGTCGGCTCCGTCCGCCCCTCCCTCCTCGGTGCCTCAGGTAATTTCTACTCACTCCCTCTTCCCAAACCGCAGAGAGCCAGCTCCTCAAGAATCCCCTGTGGGGATCTCATCCTCTTCTGAGGCCTCTCCTGAATTGGCAGGAGAGCCCCCTATGAAGAGAAAGTGCAAGAGGAAGCACATAGACTCACCTGAGTCTGTCACCTCTGACACGGATTTAGAGGATTCTGAAGGTTCCCCCCATTCCCCCTCTGAAGATGTCTCCTTTGCAGACATCCTGGAGATCCTAAAACAGAGGGGGAATTGGCCAGCCCTTAACCCTTCGGAGGATGAATCTGTGTACCTTGAGGCGTTCGGCTCTCGCCCTTCCACCTCCTGGGTGTCTCCCCCCTTTGACCCCCTTATGCAGGTGGTAGCAAAAAAGGCTTGGACGGCTCCTGACTCTGTGGACCCCACCCCCAGGAGACCTTCAAAGTTTATTACAGCACCAGCAGACAAACAATTTTTGACTAAAGGAGTTTCT
This sequence comes from Protopterus annectens, assembly GCF_019279795.1. Classification (NCBI taxonomy): domain Eukaryota; kingdom Metazoa; phylum Chordata; order Ceratodontiformes; family Protopteridae; genus Protopterus; species Protopterus annectens. The sequence goes on along the minus strand of NC_056726.1, from coordinate 1,749,168,024 downwards.
GTGGATGCTATGGTGGTAGCTGCTGCCACCAAGAAGGAACTAGCTGATCCTTCAGTGCCTGTCCATCCTCCTAACAAGGAATCTAGGTCTATGGACAGGTACGGGAAGCGGATGTTTTCGTCAGCGACCTTTTCTATGCGTTCGCTGAACTACCTCTGTCATTTCACTCGACTTCAAAGAGACTTGATCAAGGAAGCGAGTGAGATGTTAAAGGATCCAACAGCTGCGGGTTTTCAGGATAAGATGAACGCTCAGCTGGCAACCCTTAATTCCATAGCTAACTCCTCCATGCACCTTCTTTCATATGCGGCTGATGGAGCTAGCAGAGCCGCAGGTACAGGTGTGGCCTTACGCCGGCATGCCTGGATGTGGCTATGCAATTTTGCGGATCCCTTTAAGACGTCTTTCACTAATTCCCCATTTGATGGATCGTCCCTTTTTGGTCCTCATGTGAAAGAAACCTTGACAAGGTGCGAGACGGATGGCAAAACTCTTTCTGCCGTCGGAGTCCGTTTTTCTACTCCTTCTAGGCCTTACCCCAAGGGCCAGAAAAGTGGGAAGATGTGGTTCCGCAAGCAATCTCAAGGGGCTTTGCCTGACGCACAGAGTCGGTTCCCCTCTAGAGGCAGAGGGGGGAACAATAATGGTAGACGTCGCCCTAGAGGCAGGGGGGGTCCGCAGAACCAGGGCAATCGAGAAACTTTTTCCGATAAGCCCTTTCAGCATCCCTGAGGTGTTGCCGACTGTTCACCTTCGGAGGCAGTCGGGGGAAGATTATCACTGTACCCAGAAGCCTGGCGATCTCTAACTCAAGACAAGTGGGTACAGTCCATCATTTCCGAAGGCTATTCCATTCCATTCTTTCGCACTCCAAATCAATCAAAAAAGTCCCTTCCAGATGTTCCACCTGCTCAAAGGGATCAAGCAGCGTTAGAAATATCAAAGTTGCTTGCAAAAAGAGCCATTCAGCCAGTTCCAGCAGACCAGCAAGGATCCGGAATCTACTCCAAATTCTTTTTGGTTCCAAAGAAAACGGGACTGGAGGCCCATTTTGGATCTCAGCATCTTGAACAAGTCTGTCAAGAAAACAAGATTTCAGATGGTCACGCTACAATCCATCCTACCCCTATTGGGAAAGGAAAACTGGATGTGCTCTATAGACCTCCAGGATGCGTACTATCATATAAAAATGAACAGACGCTCCAGGAGATTCCTCCGCTTCAGGCTGGGAACCAGTCACTTTCAATTCAGAGCCCTGCCCTTTGGACTCACCACAGCCCCCCGTGTGTTTACCAAATGCATGGCAGTGGTTGCCTCTCACCTGAGACGTCAAGGATTCCAGGTGTTTCCATACTTAGACGACTGGCTCCTTACAGCTCCCACCAAGCATCTTCTACTACTCGCCAGAGACTACACCTTTCGTATATTTTGAAAGCTAGGTATCTCAATAAATTGCGAAAAGTCTGTTTTGTCGCCTTGTCGTGTTATTACCTTCATAGGCGCAAATCTAGACACAGTCAGCATGTCTGCAAGACTCACAGACCAAAGGATAGCAGACATACACAAACTAGTCTCTCTTCTTTTCCACAGCAACAGAATCAAAGTCAGATTAGTCCTAAAAGTACTGGAGATTATGGCGGCTGCTATCCCTCTACTTCTATTAGCCAGATTTCACATGAGAATCTTACAATGGATGCTTTTCACACAATGGTCATACCAGCAACTTCCGATGTCCCACACCATTACCATTATGATAATGCAAGCATGCAGGAATCATCTTCTTTGGTGGATTTCTTCCCCCCAACTCTTCCTAGGAAGACCCTTTGTTCCCTCCCCTCTGGTTGCTACTCTGACAATGGATGCCTCCCTGATCGGGTGGGGGGGGCAGTATCAGGGAAGGACAGTCCAGGGCATATGGCAACCTTACGAACGCCACTTGCATATAAATGTTCTAGAGATGAGAGCAGTGCTTTTAGCGTTGCAAGCCCTTCAAGACTCTCTTCCGATGGGAACAATAGCAATTCAGACGGACAACATGTCTGTAGTGTGGTATATCAACAAACAAGGCGGAACCAGATCCTACCCCCTATGTCGAGAAGCACTCAGACTGTGGCAATGGGCGATTTCTTCTCAGCGGTTTCTGATAGCAACGCACATTCCCGGGAAGTCCAATCTCATTGCGGACAAATTGAGCAGAGCTATTCTCATGCCTCACGAGTGGTCTCTGAAAAATTCAGTCTTGGAAAAAGTTTTTCAGAAGTGGGGCCAGCCTTGCTGCGACCTTTTTGCTACTCCCCAAAACAGCAAGTGCAAAGATTATTTCACCCTTTTTCCTCTACCAGGCCATCCCAGCAGAGATGCTCTAGTCCAAGTTTGGCCCCGGGGACTTCTGTATGCATTTCCTCCCTTCCCACTAATTTCTCAAGTGATACAGAAAGCCATCGCTCAGAAAGCTTCATTGATCCTCATTGCCCCTTACTGGCCTCGACAAGTTTGGTTCCCCTTTCTGCACCATTTTCTGTTGGAGCAACCCTGGCATCTGGACCTAGTTCCAGATCTTTTGACTCATCAGTCGGGTCAGTTACATCGCTCCCTCCCTCTCTGAACCTCACTGCTTGGTTCCTCCAATTCCAACCTTAGCCAGGCTTCCTCAAATATCTCACTCAGTTCGAGATATTTTAATAGCTTCCCATAAATCCTCCACTCGGAAGATTTATCTTAGTAAGTGGAAACGCTTCTCCTATTGGGCTCAAGGAAGGGACATAGATCCTTTCACTGCTCCCATTCAAACGGTCCTTGATTTCTTAGCTGAACTATTCCACGCAGGTTCGTCTCCTTCTACTCTTAAGGTTCAATTGGCAGCTATTTCTAACTTTCATGTTGGAATCTCAGATTCTGCCATCATGTCTCACAAGCTTTGCAAAGCTTTTTTGAAGGGAGTTTTTCTTCTCAAGCCTCCTATTAGAAATCCTCCTCCTTCTTGGGACCTTAACTTAGTTCTCACATCTCTGATTCTTCCCCCTTTTGAACCTGCAGCTTCGTGTTCAATGAAATTGCTATCCTGGAAGACACTCTTTTTGGTAGCCATTACTTCGACTAGAAGAGTCTCGGAGCTTCATGCACTCTGCAGTCGATCCCCTTATCTTTTGTTTCATAAGGATAGGGTATCCTTACGGACCAATCCATCCTTCTTACCCAAAGTAGCCTCTCAGGCAAACCTAAATCAAAACATTGACCTTCCTGTGTTTTTTCCTAACTATTCTAACAGGTCTGAACAAAAATTACATTGTCTAGATGTTCATCAACAATTGAGGTATTATTTGGATAGGACTAAACAGACCAGAAAGTCTGACCAACTGTTTGTCTCTTATGCAGAAGGCAAAAAGGGCCTTCCAGTTTCGAAAGTATCACTCTCCAGATGGCTTACATCCTTGATTTCTTTTGTGTATGAGATTAGGCATCAAAAGTTACCAAACAAGCCTAAGGCTCATTCAACTAGAGCTTTAGCTACTTCTATAGCTTTCCAAGACAGGCTGCCTATTGATACGATTTGTGCGGCAGCTACATGGACTACTCCTCACACTTTCATTTCTCATTATAAGTTGGACTTAGCTTCTAGACACAGAGCTAATTTTGGTTCCACTGTACTCAAGAGTCTGTTCCGATAGGCCACCCGGGACAAGGTGCTAGGGACGCGGTCCCATCCAGCAAGAATGAATGCGAGATGGACCACTTAACATATAGAAGTTATGTTCTTACAATAACGTTCCATGTTAGTTGTCTTCTTCTCGCCTTCTTTCTTGCGTCCCATCCTCCTTCCCCCTAGCCTGGACAGACCTAGAGGAGTTTGATTGTGACCTTTTTTTCCTACCACCTCTATTTGTATATGTATATACTGTGTTATGTATATATTCCCTCATCAGGTTGTAGGTCACCTTCCTTCTGTCATCTTATACAGGTGGGTTTCCCCTTTCCAGTGTTTCTGTTTTTTTCTCCTGGCTGGGCCTAGCTTACAAATGAGATCTGAGGTATTACCGCCTAGCATTGTGGGATATAAGGGGAGCCTCGAGCCGGTGGAACCAACTCTCGAGCTTTTAGAGTGGCCGAGTCGGAGCCGAGGATAGGCTCCGAACCCATCCAGCAAGAAAGAAGGCGAGAAGAAGACAACTAACATGGAACGTTATGGTAAGAACATAACTTCTATTTATGTACTGTTGTTTATAAAAAATATATAAAATTAAGGTACTTACATATTATCGCAACCACATTACAAACAAGTCACTCTTGTACAAAACACAATTAACAGGTCACAGAAAACATAAGTACCGACATTTGTAGTCATAAACACAGTGAAACAGAACTTTAAAAAAACTTTTGCCTGTGTAAAACTGCTTGTTAAAGAGAAAATCTTGATAAGAAAATGGGTATATAAAGCTAAAGCTCAGACCAGAAATATGAGGCAAAAAAATCTGAACATTCTGCAAAAATCTGGATAGTTGTGAGGCATGAGGCCCCTCACAAGTACAAGTCTCAAACTGTGAGCAGATCTAGTGGCATTGATATATTCATTTATTTTTATTAAGTACAATGAATGTCAGGATTATTACTTTCTACCTTATGCCTCCAAAATGTAGAACACTACTTCTTGTAATATGTTTGGAGCAAATGGGCAAAAGGTGGAGCACTCACCAGCGGCTTCAGCCCGGAAGCTTAGCGAGTTGTTAACCATTTATTCATATTTTAAACAAGTAGTTTTGATAAGTAAATACTGGGTCATATTAATTATGGGTATTTGATAACAAAATTCTTAATAAAGGAGTCACATACACCACACAAAGCAATGTATATCACACCTGTGGTATTACAATTTGCAAACCCTTTTGTCGTAATATGTTTGTTTCTACATTTCAAATGTAAATATCACCAGTCTGACTGTTACTACATTGAGGGCAGCTACCACACTTGTATGTTCCTTTTTTATTGCTAGAAAAAATGCCATAATTCTGGTGATGTGAACCTCCTTCTAAAATATTTTTAATGCTTCACCCTTTCTTATATACACATTTGAGTGGTTTATCAAATATAACATTTAAATCTGATAACCTAGCAAACCTGTTCCACTCATTATTAATAATCCTCTTCACCAAGTTGCTTTCACCATCATATGTAATGACTAGGGAAGATTGATATGTACCCCCATCCTCTTCAACGTCCTTGTTGAGAGTAGTCCTATCCAGGGAAGAAAGTGTTCTGCCCAAAACTGGAGCAAATCTGGAAACCCTAGCCTCAGTAACCTCTGTCAAAACGTCAGACAGTAAATCACAAGGATAGCCTCTGACCTTAAACATTTCCATAATGAAAATCTTGCTCATCAGAGGTCATTCTACTAGCCCGCACCAACTGACCTTTTATTACCCCTCTTTTCTGATAAGGGGGGTGGGTGCTAGTGTAACAAGGGAAAATGTTTGAGTTACTTAGTGATGAAGACATCTATGCAAGAGTGTCTTTGAACGAAGTTAACATTGCTTATAAGAAGGTATCTATGTGCTTGAACAATTTACTTATAGAGGGGTTCATTGACATGGAGACATACAATTTTTTAAACGTTGATAAACCTAGAGTCCCCTTTATTTTTGGTATACCCAAGGTCAAAATACCTCAGACCCACCCCTCAGGCCTATTGTCTCGAGTGAAGGATCAGTAACTGCACCCCTAGCAAGATATATAGATTTAAAATTAAAAAATATAGTGTTGAACAACACTAATATTTTAAGGACTCCTGGGATTGTTTAAGATGCATAGACAACACCAAACAAGTAAACACACAGAGTTTTATCACACTGGATGTAGTGGATTTGTTTACATGTATCCCACATGACGTGGGATTACTGTGGTTTGAAGAATTTTTAGCTGAAAGTAATGCTATTACTTTTAATATGTTCCATACCTGTTTAGTTTTAATGGATCTAGTCTTGAAGAACAATTTTATATTCTTCCAGGGTGAATATTACAAATAATTCAAAGGAGTAGCAATGGGGAACACTGTGCCCCAACATATGCGAACATCATTCTTTTATACTGGGAGAATAAATATGTATTCACGTCAGATTTTAAGAATTACTGGAATTTTTACGGGTGTTTTTCTAAATGATGTATGCCTTTTTTGGAACAGTACGGACAACAAATTTTTAGAATTTCTTGGAATACATTACAAAAACCACTAACTTTTTACAATTTACATATCAAATAAACAATATTGAGCTGAATTATTTAGACGTTAATATATTGAGAGTTTTAAATCCAGAATACATAGGAAACAGACATTTTCTAATTCTTACTTGCATTACACTAGCGACCACCCCCCTTATCAGAAAAGAGGGGTAATAAAAGGTCAGTTGGTGCGGGCTAGTTTAATGACCACTGATGACCAAGATTTTCAGAGAGAGTGTGAATTCATTATGGAAATGTTTAAGGCCAGAGGCTATCCTTGTGATTTACTGTCTGATGTTTTGATAGAGGTTACTTAGGCTAGGATTTCCAGATTTGCTCCTATTTTGGGCAGAATACTTTCTTCCCTGGATAAGACTACTCTCAACAAGGACGTTGAAGAGGACGGGGGTACATATCAATCTGCCCTAGTCATTACATATGATGGTGAAAGCAACTTGGTTAAGAGGGTTATTAATAACGAGTGGAATAGGTTGGCTAGGTTATCAGAATTAAATGTTATATTTGATAAACCACTCAAATGTGTATATAAGAAGGGGCAAAACATTAAAAATATTTTAGACGGAGGTTCACATCACCAGAATTATGGCATTTTTAATAGCAATAAAAAAGGAACACTCAAGTGTGGTAACTGCCCTCAATGTAGTAACAGCCAGACTGGTGATGTTTTACATTTGAAATGTAGAAACAAACATATTATGACAAAAGGGTTTGCAAATTGTAATACCACAGGTGTGATACACACTGCTTTGTGTGGTGCATGTGACTCCTTCTATGTGGGTAAGACAGAAAGAAAGTTAAAACAAATAATGTACGAGCACGGATATGACATAAAGAAAAATGACAATAACACCCTGTTTAAACACTGCCAAGTATGTGAAAATGCTGAGTACCAATTTTTTGTAATAGAAGTAGTACCTATAAACCCCAGGGGTGGTCCCTGGGAGACCCGGCTCGAGTATAGGGAGCTATACTGGCAACTAGTTTTGGATGCCATTAATCATCCAGGGCTAAACGACATGGTATCTTTAAAACCAGTATTAAAGCTTAGATCTGCCAAATTATAAATAACAGCTTTACAATGACAATTCCTGAAATTTTAGAATGTTGATTAATTTTAAATACTGTATTTTATATTTTAACATCTTTAGACAGCCTGTTTTATTTATGAGATGTAATTTTGTTCATGAACTCTCCACTAGATGGTGCCATTTCATTTCATTTGATTTTTCATTCATTTATTTTTTTTTACAAAACATTTCATCTGTTTTAACATCTAGATTTTAAGACTTTTTATGTGGAAAACATTTATTGCATTTATTAGTGTGGACATAAAACATTTATAAATATATAATTTTATATATTTTTTTTATAAATCTGAGGGGCCTAGTGGGCTAATGCACTGTACTGTAGTTGACAGGGGCCTGGGTTTGAGACTGGCCAGGGGAGATTATTTGTGGGGTGTGTGGGGTGGAAGGATGGCATAATGGTTAAGGTGTTTACCTTGGAGAAACAAGGTGCAGGGTTTGGTTCTCACATAGGGTAACTGGCTAGTCTTAAAAGAGCAGTTAGTCTAGTACTATTCTATGAATCTGTATACTTAAACCCCGGGAATCATCTCTGGGTCACTGCTGGACAGAGGCACAACAAACTAATGGGCACAGTATTTTTTCATATAAGGGGTGGCGTAAGCCACAATAATTTGGGCTAGGCTTATAAATGCCTTAGGGCAGATAGCCTAGTATAAACCTATGAACCTATGAACCTATGACTGGTTTATGCATTTTATTCATTCAGATATACTGTATCTTAGATACTAATTGATGGATGCATTTCATTGGGTAATTTAAATAGGGAAATGTATTTGATCACCTGTAAAATATACGCCTATCTGATGAAGTTAAAGTTAGACAAAAACATAAGGGGAATTGGTCTTACAATGTTATTTCATGACTGTTATGTGCTGTGTGTTCGTTTGTGGCTTGGAATAAAGTTTTTCGTTGTGTTGGATCTGCTGGTCTCTGGTGTCTTTATACAGCATATATATATATATATATATATATATATATGTGTGTGTGTGTGTGTGTGTGTGTGTGTGTGTATCTATCTATATATTTTATATATATATATATATATATATATATATGTTTATACAAACACACATATATATATATATATATATATATATATATATATATATATATATAGTATTTATTGTTAATATATCTATATATTGTTGTGCACGTATATGGATCTACCTAGATGTCTCACTTACTCTCTCTCTCTATGTTTATATATATATATATATATATATATATATATATATATATATTTATAGATACCAAACCTTCCTAATTGCACACTTGCCTCCTCCCTATTGTAAACTGTATGTTTGAGAAAACATCATCAAACAATACAGCTGAGGTAGCTTACTGCTAAATTGCATAGGCTGTGGTGTGCAAGGTCCTGGGTTCAAGACCTAAAAGGGCTATTTATTTTGTTGCTAGGCAGAGCAAGGACTGTTGGATACAGAGTGGTTAAGGCAGTTTAGAGCAGCTTTCCGAGAGTTTGCCTGATGGTAAGCGCTGCTAACATACGGTTAAACGTATAGGCGCTTACCAGTGCACAAATCTGCTTAGCATTTACATTTAAGCAATAGTTACACCTGCTAAGCATAGCCTAACCTTGGTAACCAGTGATAACATTCCAGACTGATACAATTTAATTAATTTTAATTTTAATTAAATTTAATTCCCTGTACATAAAATGCTTCTATGTGCTGCCATTACAGTAGCAATGGGTGTGAGAATACTGTATGGGACACCTGGATAATCGGGGGATTTGTTTCATACATGGGTAGTATCCCAAGTTATATGCAGTTACACTTGCATGTTACATCAGCTACAGTGCACTTGTTGACAGAAATAGTTTAACACATATGGTATCATTATGTTAGTACTTTTAACAGTGCTTTTTCAAATAAGAGTAGATTGCAGATTGTAGTACTGGAACCATGCACCCCTGCATGCAGAGCTGGACTTTGAGTACTGAGTATCTTGTTCTACGTGTTTGAGCTGTATGTTTATATGCATCTCCTATTGGATATTGATCTGATATGTTGATATTAACTGTAGACTACTATGTTCTTTGGACATGTCATTGGGGACTGCTGTCATGTAGTAATGGCATACCTTTCAGCTTCAGACGTGTGTCTTTCAATACATTCATCCTAATGTATAATCTGTTGGCTATCTACTTTCTGTCTGTCATCTGTGCAGATGTCAGGTATTGCTACGGCCATACCACTATGTAGGTGCCCACATTGTATTGTGCTGTGGGCCTGGACACTGCTGCTAGTTCCGACATATGGGACATTCCTTAATGTGGGCCTTGCCCCATTTCCTTGCCTATGTGAGGGACATTACAGAGGTGGTGGCCTACAGCTTCACATACAGTGGGTGGCAATACATCACAAGGCAGGACATCTGGAGACAGCCAACCAACATGGGGGACATATCCTCAGATTTGTGAACAGATTATATGTCATCAGTGCTGTTATACACATGGTGGCTTGATAGCTTGACAGGGTTTGTATGGACATGCATTTAGTGTGTGACGTCACAACCCACAGTGATATGTCTCTGACATACTTCTCCACTGGCATACTGTCCACAGACTGGCCACATGTCTGCCTGTCATGTTTTGTGTGTTCACCAGACAGTTGGTGTCCTTGGTATATCAGTTGTGGACTCTAGGGACTGCAGTCAGTAAATACTCACACCTATTGGAATTACCAACGTCATAGTCCTCATAAAGGATGTTACAACAAACCCAGTGACATCTGCAACTGTCTCAATGTATGACAGCAGTAAGTCCAATCTACCCCTGTGTTTGTGCCTCTGTTTCCACCTAGTGATATAGGGGTTGATGCCGAGCTTAGTGAGTGGGGAATGTTAAGAAAGGCTTTGGCAAGATCAATGTAGGCTGTAGGTGTCACCTTGCCTTCATCCAGAGCTCGGGTGACTGATGGCAAGAGTTTGACCAGGTTGAATGAGCAGGTATGACCTACCCTTCACAGAAGTAAACTGTGTGGGATCCTGAGCCTGCAGATTCCCATATCCATGTTTATTGGGTGCATTATGATGCATTCCATAGCTTCGCATAACAGACTTGTCAGGCAGTCGGGGCGGTATTTCCTAGGGTCTGTAGTCACACCTGGTTTGTGGGGCGGGGTGACTGTAGCAGTCCACAATTCAGTAGGGACAAAGCCTGAGGTGAGGCTGTGCTTTAACAGGGCACACAGGTAAGGTTCCAGGTCACTCTGTAGTTCATGTAGAACACAGCCAGGGATATTCTCAGGTCCCATAGAGACTGTATTCTTGGCCTTGGACAGTGGTGTTGTAACCTGTGCTGCAGTAATACTGGGTGCCTGGAGGTGTACTGGTATTGGGATTGATCCTTTGGGGGGTGAGGGGTACTGTTTGCACTCAAGATGCCAGCCAGTATATTGGCATTATTTGTTGGCTCAGTCTGGGAGGTACCATTGTCTAGTTGCTCAGAACAATTTTTGGTATTGCCATGGAGATTCTTTACACAACTGTATGAGGCCTTCTTGTTGTCTTTACTATGTGCTCCAAGTCTGTTCTCACAGCTAACTTTTGTAGTATTTGATGAGGGATCTCAGCTATTCATTGAGGCTGATAAGGGTTTATTTCCTGTCTTGGTACTTCACCTTATTCCACATTGGTTCCCTTCTTCTGTTGTACAGTTTCTTTGTGGCAGGGGACCACCAGATCAGCTTCCTTTTTTTGGAGGTGAGGGTCCTGGTTGTATTGGGTAAGGCGGTATCCATGCATTGGTGTAAGTGTTCATAGTGCATTGTTGTTTCATTCAGCTGTCATGCAACTAGTCTCCATTTGCATGGCTGACGTGAAGTTAGTCGCCTCTGCTTTTATGAGGCCATAGTTAGCTTTGTAAATGCTTTTCATGGTGGTTACCTGTGCAGTGGGGGTAGGATGTCTGTGGATTTCCAAAGGTGATTACTTTGTGTTCAGATATAACAAGTGAGGTGTTGACTATTGGTGTAGGTCAACAGTCGCCCATGTTATTCTACATGGTTCATCATGGTTATTTATTATATTAATTTGAACTAAGTAATTCTAGACAACGTATTTCTATGCTTATAAGAACACCACCATAGGCACGTTATTTTATATACTAAAGAAACAATTTAGCAGTTGTGGCGACCTGGGGTCCGCTGTGTTCTTTCTGCTTGTCATGCAGAGGGCAGACTTTTTTCTACATTAATAGAGGTTTGATTTGCCTTTTTCCTTGGTTGAAAGAACATTTTGCCTCTCAGTCGAGTGCACAACATACTGAATAACAGGGTCAGCTTGAAAATATGGAAATACAGGTTTGGCTAAACCTACGTACCATTTTGTCTTGACTTCATCAATAGCAGCCGCTAGTTTCATTGTTTACATACGGATTTATTTTTTAGAGTGTGAGTTGCTTTCATTTTACTTTTAAAATAGACATTTACAGGACTGTTTTAATAGGAAAGGAAGTGCAATGCACACAATTTGAAATGCTTTCGAATACTGGCCGCTGCAGGTTGTATTGTTCATCTTTTATTTTTCACGCATTTAATAATTTCGCACTTGAGATTCGCACCCTCTACTGTTTGTTAGGGGGCACTAATTATTACTATTGTGTTGCGATGGCATTAACTTACATCCTAACCTAAGGAGACTCTTCTTTGGAGTTGGCATTGCTTTGGTATGTATTGTTTATGTTGTTGTTTGAGAAAATTAGCCACATTCAAACCAGATGTACTATGAATTATGTGCCTGCAACGACGTTTACCCTCACTCATACAAAAAAGCTTATATTTCATTCAAGAAATTCTTTCTTTTGTTTACATTGTAAAAAAGTACATATATATATATATATATATATATATATATATATATATAAAGGGGAACTAACATACTTCCGATTTTATGAACCACAGGAGTGTGAGATTTGTAACCTGTATTTTAAGAAGTGATATACATTCAGTGTACCTTTAACATCAGTATGATGACAGTGAGTTTTAATTGATGGCAGCTGTAAGTAATTTGTATTGCGCTGTTTTCGTGCCTTTTCACTTTTAAATTGTGTTGAATTAATTTTTTACTTTGTCTGAAGAAGTCTTCCTAAGACAAAAGACGAAAAGCGCTTTACATTCTAATAAATTTTTGGAGTTTTTTACCCAGTGGTCCGGAACCTGTTTTTGTTTGCCCATGTTAGGAAGGACCAGGTTAATGTGATGGGCATGTGCATCGGTACATGAGTAGCTTTCCCACTTAATGGTGGGGTAGCTGAAGTCAACCAGTATGAGAGTGTTAGGTTAGTCACTAATATTCTCCAGGGTGTTTATGGACATGGAGTGTGAGTCTTGGGAAATGTATGGGGACCTATCATAGGCTACAATCTGAACCACTGTCTTACCCAATGTCAGCTAAGCCTGCAGAATCTGTAATGCATAATGTTGGTCTACCACTCTGGAGGTGTGCACATCCTTTATGAATATGAAAATACCACCACCTTTGCAGCTTTGGTCCACGTTCTGTAGCCAAATGTTGTGGAATTATGTATAGGCTGATACTGCAGGGGTGCTTCCTGCTGTCTTTATCCAGGTCTCTGTTACAGCATAGATGTCATTGTTCCCCATTTTAAGGAATACTACCAGTGAGTGAGTTTCCAGATGTAGAATTCCAGTGTGCAGCAGCATGACCCTCTGATTGCTATGTCTTTGTAGCTGTTATCTATTTCTATATATTTATGTATATATATATATATACATATATATATATATATATATATATATATATATGTGTGTGTGTGTATTAACTTTTCTATATATATGTATGTATTCATATATGTGGATATGAATGTGGATGTATATCTCTCTATGTATATATGTATCATGTATATATTTGTCCACAAATATGCATCTCCATACATATATACATGTATATATAGACTACCTGACTGATTCTACAGACTACTTTCCCTGCTGTTGGATGACTGTACTAACTGATATATTTGGGATGTCATCTCATATCAAGTGAGACTTCATCACAATACATTCATACAAAAGCATTTAAATAACCTTGTCAGTTAAAAATGCAGGTTACATGACAACAGTAATCAATATTTAAAGACATCATTACAAAAATCACATTTCTTCCTAAATTTATTACCTTTCCTTTACTAAAAAATAATATTATATAATATGTATACATCATAATATTATCAGCATAAAGGTATATCCCACTAAATATACTCTGATATAAAATACATTATATTTGGCTAGCCCTTTCATGTAGTAAGGGTGCAATTGATATAAAATAATTTAAGCCTGATGGAAACATAGCAGCCAACTTATACTGCCATTCAGTTTCTTTTTCACCCTATTTTTCCAGTCACCCCCTCTTGGTTGTATTTTAACTTTTTCTAGAATACCAAACATGAATTTATTTGTGTGTGTTACGAGTGATGCAGGGTTCCTATGGAGCTTCCAACGCCAGCCAAGGTGAGAGTGGCCTGATAGGCTCAGCCAGACAAGAGGGAGGTACTATGCCTCTGCATGAAGCTGCAATGTCATCTGTGGGGCAGCACAGCACCAAGGAACTCTCTAATGTACAGCATGGAGGAGATTTTGTCTTGGTGGAACAAAATGACAACAGTTTTTCAATTCCATGTGGTCAGGCGACTCGCAACACAGGTACTGTGACTTCTAACTCTAATTTATGCCTTACACAGGCATCGTTTAACTTGCAAACTTTTTCTTGTAATCAAGTTTCCAACAACAAACATGTCCGTTTAACTACAATACAGCTGCAAATGAGTGTGAGAGTTAGCGGGCATGCTTATGGACATACAGGGGAACTTTTTGAACAGTGTTTTGGTGATTTAAAATCAAAGCAGTTTGATTTTGGTGCTTCAAATGAAACTGTGACACATGAACAATTGAGAAGTACCAAAGCTAATGAAAAGGTTATTTAAAGTCTACTGAAGTGGACATTGCTTATTTTAAACAATGTATACAACTCAATGTGGTACCACAAGGTTTACGTTTGTTTAAATTTCCTTCTGGTATAATATACTAGAAAGTATTGTGGATGATTTTACAATGTTATTTGATGACATGGGCATGAATGTAATAAGAAAATACTGTCATGTTATGAAAAACAGAGGATAGACATAACAAAAGAAGTTGATTTGTTAAATGTTAAAATAAGGGAAGATTTATTATTTTCACAATACAAAGAGTTGTATTTTAAAATTTTAGATAAAGCAGGAAGAAGTAATATATTTTTTTAAAAACAAAGGAAGGTAGAAAGAGATATAAAACAATATAGGAATAAGCAAGTATATCCCACAGAAAAAAAATGTTATGAATAGTAATGAGATCTGTAGTAACGGTAATGGTAAGCCGGCTAGCTACAGTGAAGTAGTGAGAAATAACAGGGACAACATGGATGGAATAGAATCACAGCAGGATTTTCAAGGGGTGAGGCGCACAGAAAGGCTGGCACACAGATACACAGACAAGGGAGAATACAACAGGTCCTACTACCCCCAACCCCAAAGGGAAAACAAATACTGGGGGGGGGACAATTAATAGGTTCAGGTGAACTGCATGAGACAGTATGTGGAAGAGAAGGGTTTACTATCTACAGTTATACAAACAGACTTATTCCTGAAGAGTATTTTAGCCTTTTGTCAAAAGTGGTGAAATGTGTCCCAGAAAGGAAAGATAATTTATTGGATAGCATTTTTGCATTGCAACTTGATGTTTGGAAACTCAACCTTGATGTTCTTTTCACTGAACAAGATGATGTTTTGATATCAATACCCATGGAAAATGTATTAAGAACAGATAGTATTAGTAGTGTAATGTGTAAGAAAAAGAGTGTATATATAATCCCTCCTCTACACCCATTGTTGGATACTTATGAAAAACTGGTATTGGAAGATATATATGATATACATGTGAATAAAAGGGATATTCCTTGGAATCTTACTAAACAAGAGCATGATTTATTATTAGATTTAAGGAAAGACAAATCTCTTTGCATAATGACCCCAGATAAGGGTGGGGGTATAGTCTTATATAAATCAATGGACTACTCTAATTTAATGCAAAATCTTTTATTTGATGTATCCACTTATGTAAGTGTGTCCAAAAATCAGATAACTATATCATATACACATATAGATTCATATTTGGAGGAATATTTAATGGATAAGAGCATAGACCCTGAGTTATATCATTTTTTTACATAAAAAAAGATCTAGTTATTCCCATTTTTTTCGGGATTCCCAAGATCCATAAAAATGTATTAATGCCACCCTTTTAGACCTATAGTAGCAGCCAGTGGTTCAAAAACTCACCCACTGGCAGTATTTGTGGATACTTCAGTGCAACATATTATGGGTAAAGTACAACATCTCGTAAAGGATTCATGGGAGTTCTTGGGGCTTTTGAAACAAGAATTATAGAACAAGGATTTAATTTTTTTAACAGTTGATGTAAAATACCTCTTCACTGTTATACCTAAAGAGGAGAGTAGTACTTTATTTGAAGAAACATTGTTTGGTTTTTCAGATCTTACACATGAACAAGTTACTCTGATAAGTGAGATTATGAATTCAATACTAGAAAATAATTTCCTTTATTTCAAAGGAGAATATTACCAACAAATCAGGGGTGTAGTTATGGGGGAGGCGTGTGCCCCCCATATATGCAAACCTGGTTCTCCTGGGATGGGAGACCAAGTATGTAATATATGGCCCTTTCTGCCATAGGATAAAAAGTTATGCAAGATTTTTGGATGATATTTTTATCCTGTGGGATGGGCCAGAGGAAGAAATAGAGAAGTTTGTGGCATATATGAACCAAACCACAGATTTCCTTGAATTTACTTATAATTATAATAGAAAGGGAATTATTTGGACACATATATTTCTCATGACAAAAGTGGATTTAAATCAGTGATTTATAGGAAGAATACTTTCTGTAATGGATATTTGCACTTTCAAAGTAATCATCCGTTAGCACAAAAAAGAAATATAATTAAAGGGCAAGCTGTTAGAATAGCCCATATGACTTCACATCTGGAAGATGTGAAAGCAGAGTTTGATAAAATATCATACATGTTCCAAGAAAGAGGGTACCCCCAGGTCCTAATAAAATAAGTTTTGGATGAGATCTGTGCAAAGTTGGGTGTTGTATATAAACCATTATTGGGTGAAGGATTGGTCACTAGTAAGGCTATGAGCTCTGGTCATAAAAAGGAGGTTACATATGAAAAGGCTTGTGTGTTACAACAGAATCATCCTTCAGATGAAATTAAGGGAGCATTTAGAGCCAATTGGAATATCTATAGGATAAACCATGACATTCTACATAGAGTAGGTAGTATACCAAGATTTGTAAATAGTACAAGACCTAATTTTAAACAGTTATTTGAGAATAAGGTAGATCCTATAGATATGACATCTGTATGGTACACACCCTTGTGGAATGTGTAGTCAATGCCCATATATTAATAAATAAAAAATAATTTCCCTGAATAATAAACTGCGTAGTCAGGTGCTATTCCAGAAAGGGAATTGTTTGACAAGTTGAATAGTATATTTGGCAATATGTTCATCATGCCAACACTTTTATACAGGCAAAACAGAACGTCATTTGAAGAACAGGATATACGAGCATCTAAATGATATCAAAAATAAAAAAAAGTTTATAATGCTCTATATAGACATGCTCAAACTTGCCAAAATTTTGATAAATTTGTGTTCGGTATTCTAGAAATAGTTAAAATTCAACCAAGAGGGGGTGACTGGAAAAATAGGCTGAAAAAGAAGGAAACTGAATGGTAGTATACTTTGGCTACTATGTTTCCACCAGACTTAAATAATTTTATATCCATTTCACCCTTACTACATGAAAGGGCTAGTAAAATATAATGTATTTTATATCAGAGTATATTTAGTGGGATATACATTTATGCTGATAATATTATGATGTACAGATATTATTAATAATATTATTTTTTAGATAAAGAAAGGTAATAATTTTAAGAAGAAATGTGATTTTTGTAATGATGTCTTTAAATATTGATTACTGTTGTCATGTGACCTGCATTTTTAACTGACAATGTTATTTAAATGCTTTTGGCTTTTGTATGAATGTATTCTGATGAAGTCTCACTTGATATGAGATCGACGCGCTAACTACTGTGTGTAATTATTAAATATTTAATTTGCAGCTGGTGGTGTGTGGTTTTGGAACCAACTATCTTTTATTATTTTTACAAGTTTAACAGTGTTGTGAATTTAATATTTGGGATGTCATCACTATTTTGTAGGTCTCAGGTGGTGCAATGGTACATTGCTTTGATCATAGTTTACAAGGCCATGGGTCCAGGACTTGGCAGGCCTTATTATGTTGTTGCAAGGAAGAACAGTTCAGCTGTGGAGGATGGGATAAGGGCTATAATTACAAGAGATCCCTAGTTTGGGCCCCTTCTCTCCCATTTACACAGCCTTTGGTCAGATTTGTTGCAGTAAGCGGTTCAGAGTGTGGAATCAATGTCTGAATGCACTACATGCACACACACACACACACACACACACGCACAATCAACTTTCCGTGTCAGCGTTTTCTTTGCTCCAGACAGGCCACCCAGGCCTCATCACAAAGTATAAGTTTCATTTTCCTGGTAGTAGCAATACGTTTTGTATATATATATATATATATATATATATATATATATATATATATATATATAGGTTCATAGGTTTATACTAGGCTATCTGCCCTAAGGCATTTATAAGCCTAGCCCAAATTTTATGAAAAATTTATATGAAAAAATACTGTGCCCATTAGTTTGTTGTGCCTCTGTCCAGCAGTGACACAGAAATGATTCCCGGGGTAAACCTACGATCTCCCATCCACAGGTCTAGATTTCTCTTGAACAGAGTCAGCGAGGTGCTCTGCCTCACATGGACCGGGATTTTATTCCACAGCATAGGGAGTCTCTGAGTGATAAATCTATCCCTCCAGCACGTCCTATTTATATCTGTGCTAAGGTTTAAGTTGCTTGCTCTAGTGGTTTTGGTGGATTTGGATTTTTGAGGTGGAGCATGTCCATTAATTCGGGTTGGACATGGCCTTGTATGTCAGGCACATGTCACCTCTGAGCAGACGGTATGCAACTGAATAGAGCTGGAGTTTCTTCAATCTGGCAGCATATGACAGATTTTGGAGTCCCTTTATCCTTTTGGTGAGGAACTTTGGGGTCTCTCCAATTGCTGCAGATGTCGGGTGAGATACATCCCTAATGGGGCATTGTACTCGATCATTGGTCTGATAAGTGAAGAGTACAGGGAACAATGACCTCACTAGATCTGGATGTGAATTCCTTCATGATCAGGTGGGCAATGTAGAAGGTCTTTCTAACCACTTTAGCAATGTGAGTGTCAAAGAAAGGCCACTGTCAACCTGGGTCCCCAGGTCCCTGATAACCTCTTCTGTGCTTAGTGGATTGCCACCTATATGGTAGCTTGGGGTTACCTTGTTTTTCAAGGGTATGACTATACATTTTTGGCGTTTAACTTCAGGCCATGGCTCTGGCACCAGCTATCTGTTTCCGTGAGTCCCTTCTGAAGGATATCCGTGTCCGATGCACTTTCCACTCACCCAGTTTGCAGTCGCCTGCAAACTTTGTCAGCCAAAGTCCTCCCATGTTGGCCTGTACTTGAGAAGTAGATGCCAAACAATAGGCAAGGACCGACCTGTGGGACACCACTTGTGACTGGCTTGGAGTCTGATACAGCGCCAGCAACTCTAACCCTGTGGGTTCTGTCCTTAAAGTTTGCAACCCATCTTGTGACATATGGGTTTACATTTAAGCTGGTAAGTTTTTCTACAATACCCAGTGGGGTATTGTGTCGAAAGCCTTGCAAGGTCAAGGTAGGCTGTATGGACTGCCTTTCATCAATGGCCTTGGTGACTGTTTCAAGAAGTCGACCAAGTTCAAAAGGCATGATCTTCACTTGACAAAGCCAAACTGGGTCGGGTCCAATGTCTGCAAGTCCCTATATCTTTGTTTATGAGCTCCATTATGATCCTCTCCATAGCTTTGCAGACTAGACTTGTTAAGCTTATGGGTGGTAATTACCAGGGTCCGTGAGGTGCCGCCTTTGTGGAGTGGGACCACAGTTGCCGTACGCCACTCCTTGGGCACGTATCCTGTGGTAAGGCTGAGATTAAACAGCTGCCTTATGTGCGGGTTTAATTCCTCATTTAGTAGCACACAGCCGGGACACCATCCGTCCCATTGATGCTGTGTTTTTAGCTTTAGAGAGCAGCTTTCACCTGCGCATTTGAGATGTCCGGGAGGCTACACTCGGCTGGGATAGTTATATATATCTGTTTTTATATATATATATATATATATATATATATATATATATATATATATATATATATATATATATATATATATATATATATATATGTATTATATGCATATATATATATATATATATATATATATATATATATATATATATGCATATAGGTATGTCAATGTCAAATGTGTTTCAGTCAAATGGACTTTCATGTATATATATATATATATATATATATATATATATATATATATGTGTGTGTGTGTGTGTATATATATATATATATATATATATATATATATATATATATATATATATATATATATATATATATATATATATATATATATATATATATATATATATATATATATATATATATATATATATATATATATAATATGCCCACATATACTATAAATACAGTTTCTCTACTGTTGAATGACATGATATGTTTGAGAAAACATCAGACATATCTACAGCTCAGATGGCTTAGTGGTAAATTGCTGTGGCTATGGTGTGCAGGGTCCTGTGTTTGAGACTTGCAAGGGCTAATTATTTTGTTGCCGGCCAGACCAAGGGCTGTTGAATACAGAGTGATTAAGGCACTTTTAAGCAGTTGTAAGCAGGTTTGCGTGGCGGTAAAAAATTCTAACTTTTGGTTAAATATGCTTACATACAGCCTTAAAAGTGCTTAATCTGTGTAGGCATTGCTTAGCACCATGCAAACACGCTTAATCCCACTTACTACTGCTTAAAAGAACTTACTCCCGCTTACTCAATGCTAATTTCTTTAAAAGAAAAGAAAAAAGGGGTGATAGGAAAGTGGCAAAAAAGGGGGCACACAAAGGGAAAGACAATAGGGAAAGTAGCTAGGAATGTGCAGGACGGGTGTAGGGAAGGTCCATAGCTGTCGATTTCTTCTACAGCAGCAGCTGTGCATATATATTGAATTTGGAGGTATATTTGGACACTCAAACCCCTGAGAGAGAGTTGAGGACAACAATAATGTGTTTTGAAGCCAATTAGACCAGATTACATGTGTCCAGTGGACGTGTTTGCAAAATGAACAGCTATGTATGGGGCGAAATTTTTTGGGGGGATCAAATTGCCCTTTTTTTATTTTTTTTAGGTGAGAGTGGGATGTTGGGGAAGGATAGTAGGTATATTTGGGGAAGTAGGCTGAGTAGGTAGATAGGCAAGACAGCATACAGGGGCAGTATATGGCACATGTGGGGGGTAAACACCTTGGACGGGGAGGGGTGTTTAGAAATTGGAAGCCCATGAGGCCCCAAATGGAAACAGTGGGACTGTGGTCCCTATTGCACCTTCACGGTCCTGAAAGTGGCTGCGCTGGGGGCTGAGCAGGAGGGGCAGGCTGTCCCTCTAATTGCACCATGTGGCCCTCAAACTGGCGTAGCAGATCTCCAAACTCCTTTCGGAGCTCGCTATGCAACAATCTCTATTCCTGGTGACAGTATCCTGTCCTCGCCCACTCCCAGGGGGGACAAGCCCCATCCCCTGAGGCGGTTCCACCCAAAGGTGGTGCAGGACCAGCAGATGAGGAGGTCCCAGGGTTGGCCCCAGATGTGCTGGGGCCCGGTGCCACGGCCAGATGAGGTGGGAAAGGTGGGTCCACTGGGACTGGCCTTCCCAAACGTGCTATGATGTTGCAAATGTCCTTCATGTTTCACTGTTTCAGTCATTACATTTGGGTTATCTACTTGCAGTAGCCCTCAGTCGGCCTGATTAACAAGGTCTTGGGTCCTGCGTTGGTTGCTGTCCCTTCTTTCGTGACGTCAGGTCGTCAGGGGTATAAAACATGCAGCCGACACCATTACATCAGTCTTTCCTGCCATACGGTGCCCGAAGTAGAAGCAGTTCACAAGTGCCAGTCGGCCGACTCCTGAAATTTTCGTTTTCGAGTTTCAGAACCCAAGTCTTCAACTAAAGCTAAGTACCCCATTGGGGAAACGTTTTCTTTTTCTTGCTCCTTACCGATATCGGTAAAATTTAATAATTGTATTTCTTGTGGAAAGATTTTCATTCATACTGTATTCCTTGCCTAGGCCCTGACCACAACGTACCTTGCTGTTGGTTTTGTGCCTTATTTAATCAACGCACTATCCATCGTCAGTATATTTTCGCTTCTAAGTATTTCGGTTCAATTATCCAGAAATGTCATCGGTTAGCCATCCGACTACCGGAATTCTGAAAAAGCACAAAGAAAAAGACAGAGACAGGCCACCAAGGTCCAAAGCTGCCGACGACGTTTCTCCTAAGCCAGTCGCCAGTTCGCTGGTACTCAGTGAGGCACTTTCGCAGCCCCTGATACCCGCTACTTCTGATTTACAGGCCTCTACTGTGACCCATTTGGAGTCCGGTATGCTGCGAGATGCTTCAACTGTGGAACCTGCAGATGTCTCTACCTTGGATGAGTCCGGAGCCGCTGTGCACCAGCTTCTGAGGGTGTATTCAGGCCTACGGACTTGCATATTAAACCAACGCCTCCTTCTTCTTTAAGGCCTAAACCTCGAACTATATCTAAGAAACCGATGCCCAGGCCGCATGCACAGGCCTCTATGCCTAAAAAACAAATTATAAGAATGGCTGAAGATCTTATAACTCTAATCAGGGGAAGCCAACCACCCCCTTCTAAGAGACCTAGGACTGAATTTGTTTATGAATCTTCTGACCAGGATTCTGATTTTTTTGATTCTTCTGATGATCTGGAGTTACCCTTATCTACTTATGAGGATTCTGATAGAGAGGACTCTATTCCCTTTGCTTCCCCTACAGAGGATTTTTCCTTTGGTGAAACCTTGCACACTTTAAGGGAACATTTTCACTGGGAAAGCCAGGATTTTTCTGATTCAAAAAACAGGCTTAGGAACTTCTTACTTCCGCCTCAGCATAGGCCTTTAGCCATACCTCCTGTACTAGACATTGTTGATGATGCCTTTTCGGAATCTAGTCTGACTACTGATTCTTTTCCTCCTGCTCCTAGAAAACCTGATAGATATTACAGGGTCCCTGATTCTCACAAATTCCTTTTTAAAAATCCTATTGCGGATGCAGACTATTTCACAGGGACCCAAGGGCAATAAGGCATCTACTGCTAAAAATCCTACCTCCTCTGATAGGGACTCCAGGGCGCTGGATAGATGGGGTAAGAAGGTTTACACTTCTGCAACCTTGGTGATTAGGGTCTTAAATTGTCAGTTTCATATGTTGAAGTATCAACAACATGTTATTGGATTGCTTAAACAGAAAATTATGTTGATTCCTGACTGTGCTGAAAATAAAGAATTACAGGATTTAATGCATTCTGCTGAAGAGGTTGGAAAGCATACTTTGCAATGTGGATTTGATTCATTAGAGGCCTCTTGCAGGGCTGCTGTCACTGGGTCTGTACTCAGAAGGCATGCTTGGCTTAAGGAGCAATCTTTGCCTGATCATGTTAAAGCTAAACTGTTGGATGCTCCCTTAAATCAGGACCACCTGTTTGGCAACAAAGCTGAGGAAGTTCTTAAAAAGATGGAAGATAAAGTTAAATCTATGTAAATTGTGAAAGATTTTTTACAAGTTCAGCCTCCAAGATTTAGTAGGCATTGGCCCTCTAAGAATTGGTCCTTTCCAGCCCCTTCCAGATCTTCTCAATCCAAACCCAGACACAGTAGAAATCCCAGGTTTCTGTCACAAGGTATGCACATGACTAAGCAGTGGGGGGCTTCCGCATCCAAATATGGGAGTAGTAAGACTCCCCCCTATAGAAAAGTGTCTCAATTACTTGCCTTTAAAACTTCCAAGCACTTTTCAACTGAATGCTCCTTTAGGCGGAAAGATTGGTCTGCAGGCCAAAAACTGAAAACTCTTAACCCAGGACAGATGGGTCTTAAATATAGTGTCCCAAGAATACAGATTTCACTTCCACACATTACCAACACCAAGTGGGTGGCCAGATCCACCCCCAAATCAGAGGGCAGAGGCCCAAAAGCAAGTGCTTTCTCTCTTAAACATGGGGGCTATTCAGTTGGTACCAGAAGAGGAAAAGGGACAAGGTTTCTATTCAAGACTTTTCCTGGTTCCCAGAAAAGACAATTCATGACGTCCTATCCTGGACCTTTCTACTTTAAGCCCCATTTTGGTGATTCCAAAATTCAAGATGCTGACTCTTCACCAGTTACTTCCTATGCTAGGCAAGGATGCTTGGTTGGCAACATTAGATTTAAAAGAAGCATACCTGCACATCCCTATCAGGGAATCTTACAGAAGATACCTACGCTTCAAAGCAGGCTACACACATTATCAGTTCTCTGCACTGTCCTTTGGCTTATCTACTGCGCCCAGGGTATTCACAAAGTGCCTAGCCCCAGTTATTGCATTTTGCAGACAAAGAAATATTCAAATATACCCATACCTGGACGATTGTCTAATTCAGGCAGAAAGCCAGGACATACTTTTGAATCATCTGGCCTTTGTACAAAGGGTGCTGACTTGTCTGGGGTACACCATAAATGAAAAGAAATCACACCTGGTACCCTGTCAACAAATTATATTCCTGGAAGCAAGCTTGAATACAACTTCCCAGATGACTTTCCTCACGCCAGAGAAACAGATTCATTTGACAACCTACTTCAAACAAGTAGCCACAAAAACCCTGCTATCTGCAAGGCAAATTCTGCAAGCCTTGGGGTTCATGTCCTCCTGCATTCTTCTAATTCCATATGCAAGACTGCATATGAGGAAACTACAATGGTATCTAAAAAGCCTATGGTGTCAACACTCTCAGGATCTAGAAGCAATGATTCCTATTATACCTTGCCTATGCCTAGAGTTCCTTTGGTAGACAGAGGCCTCCCACCAAAACAAGGGATTACCATTCACGCTACCCCGTCACCCAAACCCTAATAACAGATACATCAGACTATGCATGGGGGGCTCACCTGTCAGGGAAGTGCATTCAGGGCAAATAGAACCCAAGTCAAATGCACTTGCATATCAATCAAAAAGAAATGTTAGCTGTACAGGATGCTCTGACAGCCTTCAAGGATCACATTCTTCCAGGGCAACTAATGGTAAAGATGGACAACACCACTGTTATGTGGTACATAAACAAGCAGGGGGGGTACGCATTCTTACCCCCTCTGCAGACTAGCCATGGCATTGTGGAACACAGCCTTGGGCTACCAAGTGAATCTACAAGCTCAATTCCTGCTAGGAAAACTAAATACACTGGCAGACGGACTAAGCAGAAACCTCATGGACCCACATGAATGGAAACTGGAGCCAAGGATTTTCAACATGTTGACAAGCAAATGGGGGAATCCAGATATAGACCTGTTTGCCTCCCCCCAGAACTATCAATTGGACAAATTTTGTACAAGGATTCCCCACAAACAAGCTTGGAAAGTGGATGCTCTGTCCTTCAGCTGGAAAACTATCAGTGTATGCCTTTCCTCCCCTGCCTCTGCCTCTGCTCTCCAAAGTACTACTAAAGATCAAACAGGACAAGCCAAGGACAATTTTGATTGCACCAGACTGGCCACACCAGCACTGGTACCCCCTCTTGTTCAGTGTGTCACGGTTGGCCCCATGACACCTGCCTCAGACACCTTCCCTGTTGTCTCAGCAGGAGAACCAGATTCTGCACCCTCAGCTTCAAACACTGAACCTAGCAGCCTGGCTAATTACCTAATCTCTTCTTTATCATCCCTCAGTAAACCAGTGATGGATATCATTTTAGAGGCAAGGAGACCTAGTACTAGGAAATCTTATGCTGCAAAATGGAAAAGATTCTGTGCCTGGAACTAATCTCAAGGGAAGAGCACAGCAGCGCCCAATTTACCTCTGATTTTACAATACTTAACTGAGATGCTTCACAAGGGCTTGTCTTTTTCCTCCATCAAAATTCACGCCTCTACCATTTCAGCTCATTATAACACAGACCCTCCCCTCTTCTCTCACCCACTGCTCAAGCAGTTCCTCAGAGAGGCCAACAATTTAAGGCCACCAAGGAGAGCTCCAACTCCAGCCTGGGACCTTAACTTTGTCTTGGAGAAACTCACTCTTCCTCCTTTTGAGCCAGCTGCTACTGCAGATTTAAAATTTCTTTCTTGGAAAACAGCATTCCTTTTAGCAATCACTTCAGCAAGAAGGGTATTTGAATTACAGGCCCTTATGGCAGTGGAGCCTTTCATCATCTTTCATGCGGACAGGGTGTCCTTCAGAACCAATCCCTCCTTCATGCCCAAGGTGGTATCCAGTGTGGCTCTTAATCAGCCCATTCATTTGCTAACCTTCTTTCCTAATCCACAGAACAAAGGGGAACAGATTCTGCACTCCTTGGATGTGCACAGACAACTTAGATTCTACTTGGACAGGACTAAACCTCAAAGGAAATCTGAACAACTGCTGGTGGCATTTGGTCGAGGGAAAGAGGGGAAGGCTATTTCAAATCAAACCATTATCTAAATGGATAGGCCATTGCATTCATTTCTGCTATAAGCATCATGGAAAACCTATCCCACAGGGCATCAGACCCCACTCTACCAGGGCTGCATCTACCTCTACAGCCTTTCTCAGAGGTGTCCCTACCAGGGACATCCTAGAAGCTGCTACCTGGAGTTCTGTATATACTTTCACCAAGCATTATCATTTACCAGTTTCCACTGCAGTCTTGCAGGGCCTTATAGCTGGTCCTAATGCTACTTAAATTCCTCCTCCCAACCTTAGCTTTGGGAATCTATCCAAATGTAATGACTGCAACAGTGAAACACAAAGAACATAGTACAGTTGTTTACACTTACCATAAATGTAGATGTTCGAAGTGTATTCACTGTTGCAGTCCTGGTTACCCTCCGTCCAGCCCCCTAACTTCTTTTGGCTATACCTCTTCTTTCCTTACTATGCTTAAAAGCTTTTTGGTGTATTTGCTTTTTTGTTGGAGGTATATCCTTGTATATTTATATATTTAGTTGCTTCCCATTAGGGGGGCACCTGATATCTGGGGCAAGAAAAACTGATGTAATGGCGTCGGCTGCATGTTTTATACTCCTGACGACCTGACATCACGGAAGAAGGGACAGCAACCGATGCAGGACCCAAGACTTTGTTAATCAGGCCGACTGAGGGCTACTGCAAGCAGATAACCCAAATGTAATGACTGCAACAGTGAATACACTCAAACATCTACATTTATGGTAAGCATACACAATTGTACTTTTTAGAACATATGTGGGTTAGTTATAGTCAACATAATCCAGGATTAGCTATAACAGCATGCATAGATATTTCCATTAACCCAAAACAACAGATTTGGAACAGTTGCATAGCAAACAGAACACATGCATATGTGGAACCACAGTGGCCATTACAACGACATGCAGGTTACATTAATAGCAACAGACCCAGAACATTAATAGAAACACATTTCAATATTTGTTGAACAATAGGACATATGTCCCAACAGTAGGTTTGGTGTAAAACATACCCATTGATTTGTGTGTGTAGATTATTGTTGCAGATATGGTGGGAGGAGAGAGATATGTCAATTAACAATGTGTATATCCTTGCAGTACTCACAACTTTAATGATCATTGCTCTAATCATTACTCTACAGGTATTATTACAGTACCCTATGGCCTTGGTTTGGGCAGTGGTATGTTTGCACACAGTGTATACTTCAACCATCTTATAGCTACATTCTACTTCTGTTACCTAGTTGACCTGTGGGGGGAATGTTTGTTAACACTACCTGACTGTTTCTACACATATTCCCAGATTCCTAGTTAAAAATTATGCATACAGCTTACTACCACTCTCAGGATTCGAACAATGGCTGTGTCTGCTAAAAAATACAACAATTTGTGTTTCATCAGAGTGAGCTATTTAGAAACTGCTAGCTCTTCCTTCAGTGTTTTCTGTCTAAGTCACTCTTGGTTGTACAATCTGACCTTGTAATTACAACATTCTTATACAGACATTCCTAGACATATTCTCTATGTAGCACAGTGTGAGAAACAGTGGTTAACACAACAATACTATTCAGATATCAGATCTTGATGAATGCAACATGAAATGCCATACAGTACCAGAGTAAACACAATCAGTCCAGAATTTAGTACTTTATTGCCAGGCAGTTACACTTTTATTTAAATATGACCTATATGGGACTATTACTGTCATATTGTCTGGTTTATTCAGTAGAAACCATACACATTTTTATACTGTCAGGTGACATTTTACTCCTTTGTATTTATTTGGTATGACTACTGCAAGCAGGATTGTTACTCACCAGCCTTGTGACGCAGCTTTTGCAACCTTCTGGCATGGGCTTCCTGGTTCACAGCCCACTCAGCTGGAGTTGTAATGAAAGTAGAGAAACATTTCTGCATACCTATCCATCACATACACAGGCTGGACTTGGTAAACAGTTATTGCTATGAATACTTACACACTGCTGGGACATCTCCCCTCTCTCTTGCTTCTTGGACATACTGTTCCAAGAGCTCCTTCTTCCTGAGTTTCAAGTCGGCATAGTGGTGCCGGACCTGCTCACCAGTCCGAGAGATACCAGTGGCACTGGTGAGATCATGGGTGAGACTTTCCCAGGCTTCCGCTTTATATTGAGAGCCCTGGTATTGGTCCTGCAGCAGTCTCACGTCATGTTTTTTTACCAGAAGTCCTACCATGACCTTGGACTCCTGTATGCCACAGCTCTGCACCCAAAAGCACATGCCCTCTCCAACACTTGTCATACTGCCTACAGTACTGAGCTACAACCAGTTATGAGCTGTATTCCCACCTGCGGGGTTTAAATATGGCAGATTTCCCACCCTTTGCCATAATTTGATGGTTTTGAAAATGCTGAGCAAAGCTAAGCTACTGGCAAACCTGCTTAGCTAAGGTTGGCAGTATTTAAAGGGACAGGTTCAGCATTGCTTACCAGTGGGTAAATCCACTTAGCTGGGCTAGTCATTGCTCAGTATTCATATGTACACAATGCTTACACCCAGTCAGCATAGCTGTGCAATGCTTAGCATTGCTTATGTTTTATTATATTGGTTTAACACCTGTATGGAATTGATTCATCATTCATTACATAATATAGGTATATTTACCTTCCCTGACATCCCCCAATGTGCTGTAATTAATTTATTCTTGTGTGATTATACTGTATGGGGCACTTGTGTTTATATGGGGGTTCACTACTTTATTAAACTGACACCTCATATCTGGGCCTAATACACTACTCTGGTTGAGAAAAATAAGATCTGATATTGTTAATCTTCATTCATTCCTTACGTATGGGTATCAGTTCCGTGCTCGGAACTGAGCCGGCCATTTTCCAAGCTCACATCAGCTTCAAACTCTCGAGCTAAACTCTTACCCACAATTCCCCTCTCCTTGTTACCTCAGATTTTGTTATGCCGCGTTGCCATCCGGTTGTGTCAAGCTACTTCTCTTGAGCTAAGTACAGTCAATTGTTGTTTAATTGCTTTACAAATTACTTTTCTGTCAGAAAAGTTGATATTTTATTGTTTCTTGCCCTATCGCATCTAACGTTCATAATTACCTCAGGTTTTTTCTGTCCTTTTCTAACCCTTTTTACTGTGAGGTAATTTCTCCTTACCATCGTTGGTAATCCCTTTCCTTTTCTTTTTCATACCTTCGGGTACTCTCTTGTACCATTGTTGGTACTTTTCTATTTGTTAATATGGCAGATAAAAAGGGTAGTCCGGGGTTTAAGTGGTGTTCTGATTGTGGACACAGACTGCATACTTCTGATGCACACTCTTTATGTGTTTATTGTTTGGGAACTTCCCATTTATCTATTGAACCACCTTGTACTATATGTGAAAACTTTTCTAATAGAACTTTGTTAGAAAGGAAAAATAAGCTGATACTGAAAGGACTTCTAAAATCTCCCTTTTCAGAGGCTATTTCTGGATCAGAGGTTTCAACCCCTCCTAAAGCCCATAAGAAAATGGATGTTTCTACTAAGACTAAATCCTTGCCTTCATCCCTGGCTGGGGACTCTCACCAACCAAAATCTAAAAAGGCTAAAATTTCAGCTCCGGAGCTCTCTCAGTCAGCCCCAGTGCTTTTGGTGCCCAGACTTTTGGCTCCATTAGTGATTTCGGCTCCATCCTCTCCTGCAGCCTTCTACATATCTGTACCGAAGGGCTCCTTGGTTCAGACCTTTACCACTGTATCGGCACTGACCGTTCAGTCGGCGCAGACCTTGACCACGTCGGCTCCGAGATCTTCCTCGGAACCGAGGCCTTTATTACCGACTCCAGTTTTGTCAGTTCCAGTTTCGGCACCGACAACCACTTTGGCACTGATCCCTGTGTCGGTGCAGGCAATGACATTAGCACCAATGACTTCTTCGGTGCAGACTAAAGTAGTTCAGTCTTTCTCGGCACCGTTGTCCTCGGTGCGATCAGATGAGATGGGCACCGAGTCTGCCTCCTTTGTGGACAGGCCTGTTTCGCCCTCAGTCTCTGTGAGGTTCACTAGAAGTCTTTCTGAACATGATGTGTTGCATCTTGTGGACCATGCTTTCTTGGCCAAAGGTATTCCACCCCCAGGAACTATCCTTCCTTGAGAGGTGATCACCCATCTCCAAAGACACCTTCTTATTCTCCTCCTTCATTGCCTTTGAAGTCCATGGATATAGTACAGTCTTCCCTTCTGCAGTTCCCTTTATGGATCTCACTAAGGAACCGCAATTGCCTTCATGGCAGGAATGTCAGCTGTGATACACATAGCTTGCTGCTCCACAACCATCCAGGGCCTCCGAGTCGGCAGGCTAAGACACTTAGGGGAGGAATGCCCCCTGTCCTTGTCATACACTCCTCTCCTGGTGGACCAGCCTTCCAACTGATGGAGAAGGCTTTCACTGCTGCTGGTGATACCAGACTGTCTATACCTCCGCCCTCCTCTGGTACACTGGTTTCACAAGTCGCACCTAGCGGACACTGGGTGCAAGGGCCTCAGGACATATTCTCTCAGGAATCCCCTTTTCTGTTGTCTTCCCCAGCTTCTCCCACTGAGGAGGTCTCCCGGAAAAGTTCATGTAAGAGGAAGCACATGGACTCCACAGAGGAGTCTCTCACCGAAGACACAGATTTCGATGAGGGGGGGGGAATCCCCTCGGTCACCCTCTGATGTAT
Source organism: Protopterus annectens (assembly GCF_019279795.1). Taxonomy (NCBI): domain Eukaryota; kingdom Metazoa; phylum Chordata; order Ceratodontiformes; family Protopteridae; genus Protopterus; species Protopterus annectens. The sequence goes on along the minus strand of NC_056726.1, from coordinate 1,749,137,146 downwards.
CCTTTGGCTATATCCTTGAAATCCTGAAACAGAGAGGTGACTGGCAGCCCTCTAATCTGACCCCTGAGGAATCTGTGTTCCTGCAGGATTTTCGCGCCCGGCCCCCTACCTCCTGGGTTACTCCACCTGCTGATGAACTTATCAAGTTCATCGTGCAGCGTGCTTGGAAGGCCCCTGATACTGTTGAAGCTATTCCCCAGAGGCCAGATAAGATCTTGTCCCCTACTGCTTCTGATCCCCACTGGTCCAAAGGTCTTCCTGTAGATACTTTGGTGGTGGCGGCCGCAACAAAAAAGGATCTGACAGAAGAAGAAAGCCAGACTGTCCATCCACCTAACAGAGAGTCCCGGGCCCTGGACAGAATAGGGAAACGCACTTTTGCTTCAGCGACCTTTGCTATCAGGTCCCTGAATTATATGGCACATTTTACCAGGCTTCAAAGGGATCTGGTTTTTGAGCTCTCTGAAACCTTGGCTGGTGCAGTGTCTGATGAGGTCCATGACAAAGTGGCCTCTCAGCTGGCCACCATTGAGTCTATATCTAACTCCTCTATGCAACTGATATCTCACGCATCAGAAGGAGCAGCTAGAGTGGCGGGTTCAGCTGCAGTCTTGAGACGACACACCTGGATGCGCTTGTGCAACTTTGTGGAACCTTTTAAGTGTTCCTTTCTTAATTCCCCCATTGAGCCCTCCTCATTGTTTGGGCCCAAAGTTAAAAGCACACTGGCCAGATGTGATCAAGGTGGTAAGACCCTTTCTGCCATAGGTGTCCATTATTCTTCCCCTCAACGTGCTTTCTCCCGAAACCAAAAGAATTGGAAGACACAGTTCAAGAAATCTCAGGGTCCTTTCTGTGACACACAGGCCAAGTTCTCCCCCAGAGGCAGAGGGGCAAACTCACAGGGAAGACGCTACATTCGGGGCAGAGGGGGACCGTGTAACCAGGGTTCCAGGGATTCTTTCCCTGGTCAATCCTACCAGCGCTCCTGAAGAGCGACCCAACTCCTTTCCTCTGGAGGTGGTTGGGGGACATGTCTCCTTGTACCCCTCTGCCTGGCTAACCATCACCATCGATTCTTGGGTACAAAGGATCATAACCAGAGGTTATCATATCCCCTTCGATCTTTGCCCCATCCCTTCAAAAAATCTTCCCAACATTCCACCCAGTCAAAGGGAAGAAGCAGCACTAGAGATAGAAAAGCTGCTAAGAAAAAGAGTCATCCAAATAGTCCCTCCAGACCAGATAGGTCCGGATTCTACTCAAGACTATTTTTGGTACCAAAGAAAACCGGGGACTGGAGACCAATTTCGGATCTCAGTGTATTGAACAGGTTTGTGACAGTACAGAAATTCCGGATGGTCAGTATACAGTCTATCCTCCCACTTTTGGAAAAAGATGATTGGATGTGCTCTATAGATCTTCAAGATGCGTACTACCACATAAAGGTGGACAGGCCATCAAGAAGATTTCTGCACTTCCGTGCGGGAGCCAGTCACTACCAGTTCAGAGTACTGCCCTTCGGACTCTCTACAGCCCCCAGAGTGTTCACAAAGTGCATGGAAGTTGTCACAGCTCACTTGTGACTTCAAGGATTCCAGGTGTTTCCGTACCTAGAAGACTGGCTCATTTCCACTTCCACCAGACATCTACTGGAAAAAGCCCTGGCATACTCTCTCCTCGCTCCTCAAAGGCTAGGCATAACCATAAACTGGCAGAAATCCAATCTCACCCCATCTCAGTCGACAGAATTTATAGAGGTTATCTTGGACACAAAAAACTGCAGAGCTGCTATTCCAGAGCACAGAATTTTAAGGATAAAGCAACAACTAATTCCAGTCCTTTCAAAGGAAAAATCCACGGCTCACTCAGTTCTACAGCTGCTGAGTTCCATGGCAGCCTCCATCACCATTGTTCCCCTGGCCAGGTTTCATATGAGGCTTCTGCAATGGCTACTGCTCACCCAACAGTATCCTTTTCAGCATCCTCTTTCAGCCATGATTCAAGTAACTCAAAGGTGCAAACAGGATTTAAATTGGTGGATGACACACAATCTCTCTCAATGGTCTCGCCCTTTTTCCCCCCAGCAACCCAAGGCCACAGTGACCACGGACTCCTCCCTGATGGGATGGGGGGGCTATGTCAGGGACAGACAGTCCAAGGAACTTGGTCCCAACTGAAGGCCCATCTGCATATAAATGTCCTAGAGCTGAGGGCCATGCTTCTGGCGTTGTAAGCATTCCATCCCCTGCTGCCATCTGGGACAATTGCGATTCAATCAGACAACATGGCGGTGGTCTGGTACATCAACAAGCAAGGTGGAACCAAATCTTACCCCCTTTGTCGAGAGGCCATGAGGATATGGCAATGGGTGATGGCTACCAACCATTTTCTTCTAGCAACGCACATTCCCGGGAGTTCCAACGTGATAGCAGACAGACTCAGCAGGTGCATTCTGCAACCTCATGAGTGGTCCCTGAATCCCTTGATAGCAGTGGAGATCTTCCACTGCTGGGGCCATCCTTGCTGCGACCTCTTTGCATCCTCGGCCAACTACAAATGCAGCAACTACTTCACCCTGATTTCCCCTCTGGGACAGTCACCCAGGGGAGCTCTAGTCCACGATTGGCCCTCGGGTCTTCTCTACACATTTCCGACCTTTCCTCTCATTCCCCAGTTTCTGAAGAAAGCCTGGCAGTTGAAGAGCAAGGTAATCCTCATAGCACTATATTGGCCATGACAGATTTGGTTCCCATTCCTTTGGCCTCACCTACTAGATCGACCATGGATCCTCCATCCAATCCCAGAATTGATCGCACACCCACAGAACCTGGTTCATCCCAACCTGAACAGCCTGAAGCTAACAGCTTGGCTACTCCAATTCCCTTGATTGCCAGGCAGAATAATCTTTCTTTACCAGTACATGATATTCTCATTGCTTCTCATAAGTCCTCCACTAGAATTACTTATCTGAGCAAGTGGAAAAGATGTACCTGTTGGCTGAAAGATAAACAAGTAGACCCCTTTTCAGCACCAGTGTCGATAATACTAGACTATCTGGCCGACCTATTTCAATCAGGTCTATCAGCCTCTACCATTAGAGTTAATTTGGCTGCAATTTCTAATTTTCATGAGGGTGTCCAAGATTCCTCTCTTATGTCCCATAAATTGTGCAAAACCTTCATAAAAGGTGTGAATCATCTGAAGCCACCTTTTAGAGAACCTATTCAACCATGGGATTTATCATTAGTTCTACAAGCTCTGATAATGGCACCTTTTGAACCAGCCTCTTCTTGCGACCTCAAGTATTTGTCATGGAAAACCTTGTTTTTGGTCGCTATTACTTCTGCCGGGCGTATTTCTGAACTTCAAGCTTTATGTATCAAGAGTCCATACTTGAGTTTTCATAGAGATAGAGTGTCTCTGAGAACTAATCCGTCATTTCTGCCTTAAGTGATCTCTGAAATGTCCATTAATCAAGTTATTGAATTGCCAGTTTTCTTTCCCAACCATTCAAACAGAGGAGAGTATTGCCTACATACCCTTGATATACACAGGCAAATCCATTTTTACCTAAACAGGACTAAACCCTTTCGTAAATCTGACCAGTTATTTTTGGCCTTTTCTGGACCTAGATTAGGATCGGCTGTTGCTAAGGTCACATTAGCTAGATGGTTGAAGGACTGTGTGACCTTTATTTACACACAACATAATATCTCGTTGCCTACTACCATGAAAGCTCATTCAACAAGGTTGGTGGCAACTTCTGCTGCTTCCATGCCAGAGCTTCTTTACATGACATCTGTGCAGCTGCTACTTGGGCTATGCCTCATACCTTCATCAATCATTACAAATTGGATTTAGCCTCCAGGGGAAGAGCATCTTTTGGTTCTGTGGTGCTCAGGAATGTCCTTCCATGAGAGCCTCCCAAGAATAGAGGTAGCTGGGGACTCTGTTCCATACGTAAGGAATGAACAAGGATTAACAATATCAGATAAAGAATTTATGTCTTACCATAACATTCCATCTGTATTGTTGATCCTCGTTCAGTCATTACAACCCTCCCTCCTTCCCCCTCCTGTGGTTTCTAGTGGATCTCACCATCCATTTCTCTTAGGTTATTTGACCAGAGGTAGCCTCTACCTTCTTTAACTTACAAACTCAATCTGAGGTAACAGGGAGAGGGGAGTTGTGGGTAAAAGTTTAGCTCGAAAGTTTGAAGCTGATGCGAGCTTGGAAAATGGCTGGCTCGGTTCCGAGCTCAGAACTGATACCCATACGTAATGACTGAACGAGGATCAACAATACAGATGGAACATTATGATAAGACATAACTTCTTTTTACTTCCTACATAAATATACAAATAAATTGCAATTGTAATGTTTACACATACAAAATGGAAATGGTTTTGGTGAGGCTTGAACCGTGAATGACTACATGCAAGGCATACACTCTAACCGCTACACTATTGCATTTATGCTTATACTGGATGTCTATTGCTTTTTAGCTTATCCTGCTGTTTCAGCTGGGCTAAGTGTAGCTAAGCAATGGGCACACCCACACAGCTACGCTTAAACTTTATTGTATATCTCAAAAAACATTTTATTTGTTCTGTTTTGTAATTTGTACCCTTCAGAATATCCATGCTAATGCTGAACCTGTTATTCTAACAACTTTCTGGCTTTGTAGGGATGATTGTCCATTATGGCTTTGTCCAGATTCCTTACCCTGACAGGTTGGGAGGTGTGCACTATGTGCTTATGCTAAACCTGTTATTCTATCAACTTTATGGCTTTGTAGGGATGATTGTCCCTTATGGCTTTGTCCAGATTTCTTACCCTGACGGGTTGGAGGTGTTACGAGTGTTCTTGCTCATTTTCAATTGCCGTACAGCAATTCTAGTGTTCAGGGGGTGTGTGTATTGTGAGAGCACTGTTCTCAGACATACCCCCTGCTCTCGTACCCAGACCCATGTCTATTTTACAGCATGGCAGTGCGCCTTCATACATATGCATGGTGTGCTGCCATGCTGAACAGCCACGGTCACTTCTGTGCAGGAATAAGTTATTCCTGCACAGACGTTTGCTGAATCTGGGGGATTAGTGTTGTATGATGTTGTTTAGAGCTAGGTAGTTTTCAGGGCTTTACATGAGATTGTGCACCATGGTAGTTGTAATTAGAGTTAGGTCATATGCCAGTGCTGGCCATATTCAGTTCCTTGAGGGCTAAACAGTGGTAGGGTCTATAGTGCTGACGACAGCCATTGTGGCAGTTTTATAGTTTTAATAGCAATGAGGCTTGGATATTAGTGAAATTTACAGCAGCACAGAGCAGGGATGGCAGAAGGAATGTGGAACCAATGTGTTCTCTAGATGTGTCAATTACATAACCTTTGATGAAGGTAGTTAGATTTCATCTGCTGATCAATAATAACACCAAGTAATTATTTTTGATTTACAGCTTGACCACAGTAAAAAAGGGTAAATAGTATTAATTTATTTTTTTGGGAGAACCTCTTGCTGTGAGGCTACAATGCTAACTGCTGCCCCACTGAGCCACCCATGGTGTGTATCTCAGAAGGAGTAAATTTAGTGGTGTTTGAAAAAAATGTAGGCATGATCCTTTACCCCAGCGGAAGTTAAAATGTGTTTTATAAAAGGCTACTACATTACTCTTTGGGAAGACCTCGGCAAGGTACTGTACCAAATAGATGCTTTATAAAATCAACTGTAGAATGGGTAGTTTATGTATTTTCTGAAGTGATTCCACACTTAATTTAAGTTCTATCTAGTCTTAATCATAATGTCAAGTTAATCCTAACTCTAACCCTAATGTCCTTTAGCCACCGATGACATTAGGGTTAGGGTTAGCCCTCACCTAACCCTAATGTATGCATGATGTCACTGGCAGATCTACATGTCAGTCAGTCATGCATCATTTGCATATGATATCACGCCCATTTTGCATGTCAGTGTTACAGGCTACACCCACTTCTGCACCATCCAGCCAGGGGTTACTTCAATACAGCATAGCCCAATTTTAAGTCCTCAAAGCTGAGGAGTTGAAAACCAAAAAAAAAGCCATTTCTTCTCTTAAAAACTTGCTATATATGTAGACAGTTGTTTATATTAGGACACATCAGGATGTGCGGTATCAAGCCCCACCCTCGGTTTAAAGTGGGCGGACATTGTAATTATAATTTTCTGTAATTATTTTATATTTATTAGTTGTTCTTAACAAGATGAGAGATTAAAAAGATAGCTTAAGTCCATCAGGGGGCCTTTGCACCCCCCACATCCACCCTCCCATAGGACCACAAATCAGATGAACTTAAAACTGTGTACAGCAGGAGGTGCAGAGAGGGCAGCAGCTCCCTAGTTAGATGTGTGCAGTCATTCACTCTCATTAAATCAGTAATACCTGATATTAGAGTTTCAATTTTTTGTTTAAACTTTTTTATTGTTCCCAGAATAAAAATAATTGTTAGTACACCCCAATCACCATGCTTAACTGACATCCTCATTGGAATGTCAGTCAAGTTGGCAATGCCCACACCTGTGCAGACTAAGATGGTGTGTCCTAAAGTAAGCATTCGCCCAAATGTAACAAGCAGTTGTTACAGTTAAATCACCAGTCATCCCACACTGAGCATGTCAGTGCTTCAGCAAGATCACAAATGGAGTACTGGCATTCATTTAGGAATCTGTGTTATCCTCATGACTTCATAAAGCAATATTGATACTGCACTCCCACACTTTCAGCACCTGCCAATCGTGACACCTATAGCAGCTTGTGTCTGAAGCAGCTGCTATCTTCTCCCCCACCCTAGTTAATACTTCTGTAAAGCAGAGCATATAAGTAATACAAAAGTCACCAGAAAACCAGGCTTAATCCATAAGGTCCACTAATTCTGCTGTTGCAAAGGGAAATATTTTAGTCATATACTCCACACTCACCAGACTGGAGAACTGGATAAGAACAGGATGATTGTAAGCTGCTTGTCTGGTGCCATGATCCAGGATGTCATAAACGCCCTAAGATCCCTTAAATCAGACAAATATGAAAATGATGTGCTGGTCAATGTAGAATGAATAAACTGAAGTGTTCCACCCACAGGAATAGGTAAAGCTATATGATGGAACGTACTATGCATGTGTTGGTGGCAGGAAAGATACTGGTCTTGAGAAGTATCTTATCTTTACTTGGAATGATGCCTTAATATCAAGACAGTGGTCTGTGACAATTGCCTAAATACTTGGTGTCATGCTAAGGGAATTCAGTATGTACTAGACCAGGAAGAGATGGTAGATAAGAATTCTTGTTTCAAAAGGGATGGCTTAAACCTCTCATTCCAGGGCTGCCACATACTGGCTAAAGCCATTGCTCTCCCCATAGTGACTTTTTTTTCGCAAAATTCACCTACTGGACATTTCTGCATAGCAAACTCAAATTCAGACAACGTCATGGTGGCACTACTTATTGCTAGATGTTTAAACAGAAAGATGCCAGAGTTTGAGGTCCTCCAGCAATTCACACACATACCGAGACATGACCACAGTATAATAACAGCACTTCCTATATATCAACACTCTTTGTATATCAGGATTTAGTGCCTGGCATGCCTTCACACCCTTTGGTAACTACAGGAGAGTATCTATATTTGTCAGAAACACCATAACATCAAGTAATATTGCACACAACCCTAAGTTGGACATCCAAATCACTCTTAGGAAGTCCAATTATTTCTTCATTGCTGTATACAGATTCCCATCAGTGATTCCTATGAAAATTACCTTAACATCATTGAGGAGTTACATGTCAGTTAACCAAGCACTGACTGGTAATCTTACACCTCCAAAAATGGATATGCTCAGCATTTTCTAGACTTTCTTAATACCAGTACACTGGAACAAATTGTAAAACTGTCCACTAGAGACTCTAGTATCATTGACCTGTTAATTATTTACCTAGGCCCCTGCTGTACCCCATCATGCATTGCCTTATCCCTAGTTAAGTCTAAGCACAAATCAGTCTTCTTCTCTGTTCGGCCTAGTGGTACCACCCAACTACCAAATTAGACCATCTCTAGGTTCTTCTCTAGGGAAAACCTACTTCATGTTATAGAAGACCTACACAAACTTCCCAAAAATCCTCTACAAATTGAACCATCTGAGAAAGCTGCCTCCTTCACCTCCGACTTTTATCAGCATCTGTACAGCTACACAGAAAGGTCAGTACCCTTACATTTTAAATGTAACGGTGAATTCAAGAATAAACCTCTGAGGTGAAACTCCCCATATTAATAAGCTAAATAACAATTGAAAGTAATGAAAAGTTGTAAGAGCACCCGTACCCCCACCTCAAGAGAACAATGAAACATGCCAGCAAGGAAATTTAGAGCACTATTAAAAAATGTAAAGCAGAGTGCTGTTAAGAACACTAATAGAAAATGAAAACCAAGAGTATAAGGCTAAGGTCACTACAGAGGAATCTACAAATCTTTCTTCAGTTATGTCAGAAAATAAACGAATAATGTGCGACAATGCAAAGCGCTGATCCATAATATCATACATTCTGCTGCCAAGAATATAGCTAATTTTTTAGCAGACAATTTTGGTGCTGTCTGTACCCCACCTACCACATTGTTACCCCCACTATCTCTTTAAGTTTAGTTTCCTCTGAAATCTCTTTAGAACAAATCTTGGAATCCCTGTCAAAGACTAATAATAATACTTCCATGGGACCAGGCAACTAACCAGGATGCTTTCTCATCAGAGCCAAGTATGTACTACCTGATCCTGTGCTTAAACTTTTAAAGAGTTTGTGCCTGATTCCTGGAGAACAGACACTGTGACTACACAAGCGTGGCCCTTCTACATAGCCTCATCAGCCTCACCAGCCATATATGTAAAGCCATAGAATGTTTCATAGCAGAACTCATTTAAGTATACATAGTCAGCTTTACTCATCTAGACGCCAGTCAGTTTGATTTTTCTTTTTTTTATTTTCTCCAGGTCTTTCGGGTTTCTAATACCCCTACAGGAATGGACCCCATTCCTAAGTCAAAGTATGACTAAAGTTCATGAAACTAATATTGTTTCAATCTTTGATGTTAGCCAGAAGTGCTCTTCGCTGCACCCACAATGTGCCCAGAAATGACTCCTTCTGCAATTACATGCATCGGTAACATATCTAAGTGCAATTGTAAGTTCTTTTTTATAAGACCTGTTGCTCTTACTACTATTACTGGAGCAGCCTGGGTGTCTTTCTTCCACACTGCCTTCATTACTGCCTGCAAATCCTAATACTTTATGACTTTGTGTCTCTCTCTGTATGAAAGGCACAAGAAGTCACTGTGTGTAGCAGTTTCAATAATCAATGCTGCTTTTGTCTTCTTTTCATGGAGTACTATATCTGGTTTTCTTGCGGACCACTATATCTGGTTTTCTTGCATCTATTTTTGAACTGTTGGTAATGGATGATCCCGTGTGATATAAACTTTATCATTTTCTTTGATGCTTTGTGGCTCATGTTTCCAGTGCTTCTCAGCTACTTCAATATTATAATGTTTACACAATCTCTAGTGCAACAGTCTTTCCACATTATTATGCCTTTCACTGTACAGTCCTTCTGCCATTAGTATATCACAACCAGCAACAAGATGTGCAACTGTTTCTGATTCTGTTTTACAAAACCTACATTTGTCTGTTTCTCACACATGTTCAATGGACTTTATAAACCAATGTGTATGTAGTCCACTATCTTGAGCCACCAATATTAACTATTCATTTTTTGGTTTAAATTTATCCCTTTTTAACCATCCCTGTGCTCGATCCTGATCAACATGAGGTTGTTCCAAGAGTTTCCCATACTTGCAGCTGTATTTATGCATTTTCCACATTTTTTGCCTTTTCATCTGATCCTTCACCTTATATTCTTTCTTTTGTTTTTTTGGCATATTCAGTTGCTACTTGATTTTTATTTACTTCTGTTTTGATTTTCATTCATGCTTGATGCCAATATGCTTCTGCTAAACTAAGCAGAGAAGTCATCTTAGACTTGTTCTCCTCATGTTTCAAAACTTTCACTATGTTTGGGTATTGTGAGATCAGCAGATATGTATGCAGTCCCACTATCTCAGATCTATACATGTACTCAGTTTTGAGGAAACCCATACTGCCTTTAAAATGGGGAATATATAGTCTTGATATGCACTGATTATTTTTATAAACAATTTGATGAGCATCAAACATCCTTCTTGTTTTCCTGTCCAAACTATCCAACACCTTTTGGGGCCAGTCAGTCACTCCAAAACTGTAAGTTAGCACAGGAAGAGCAAATTGGTTTATAGCTTGAACTTCGTTTCTAGATGTCAGTGCTGTTTTAAGAATTAATTTAAGCCTTCTAAAATATTCGTTAATGAGTTTTATTTGCATTTGTTCATGTTTTATTGTTGATCCTTCATCAATTCTCAAATATTTTTACACTCCCTCTTGCTCAAGTTCTTTTATATTACATTCCTGTCCCAAACTGATGTTTTCTTGGTGCTGCAGCTTTCCTGCTTTAAAGGCTGCTTTTGGATATTTATCAAGACCAAATGACATTCTTATATCATCTGAAAAAGTTTTGACCACTTGCAGTTGTACTTTCAGTTCCTCATCTGGTGAACTATACAGTTTTAAATCATCTACAAAAAGAAGATAAGTCTTTACACTTTGTTGTTTTCTGGGAGCCAAATTATAGTCATGACCTAATCCATTAAGTAGACAGCTTAATGGGTTAAGGGCAAGACAAAAGAGCAGCAGTGACAAAGTGTTACCCTGGAATATCCCCCTTTGAATTTTTATCAGTGGAATACTAATTTGTCATTTATCATGGCTTAACTGCAGAGTGGTTTCCCACTATTTCATAGTGGCTGTAATGTAATCAATCAGTGAAGGGTGTATTTTATACATTTTTAAGCGCTCTTTTATCCATGAATGTGGGATGCTGTCAAATGCTTTTTTTGTAGTCTATCCATGCCTTGCACAGATCTTTCCCCTTTTTGACAGTTATCCATTATGACTTTATTTAACATCAAATGATCCTTTGTTTCATACAACTTTCTTGTATTACCCTTTTGTTCTGTTGCCACGATTGAGTTTTCTTCTAAATGACTATAAACTCTGTCAACATTAATTGCAGTGTATAATTTATACGTCCTCGGAAGGCAAGTTATTGGTCTGTAGTTTTTAGGATAGCTTGCAGGTTCACTCTTAAGTAAGTATTGTTTTTCCTGTTAGCCAGGCTGGTGTCTGCTCAGGGTGTGCATATAAATAGTTCTTATTCATGGCTAAATCTTTGTGTAAAGATGTTAATACTTTTAGCCAGAAGTTAGTTACTGCATCTGGGCCTGGGATTTTCCAATTAGGAGCTTTTCTTAACTTTGTTTCAGTCTCTTTGGCCATTACTTCATCTCATTGCATATTCTGCACATTTGAAGTTTTTATTCTTTTTTTTTACGTCTTCTATCCATTTAGCATATTTGTTATGTTCCACAGGGTCTTCATAAATATTTCTCCAAAATGTATCTATTTCTTCTTTTTTTGATGGTGTTTTCCTTTTGCCTTGTTTCTCAATTCTATTTAAAGTTTTTTGGGTCATTAATAAATTGTTTATTTTGTATTTTTCCTTTATTTTTATCTCCATATCTTCTAAGTTTTTCTGGCTTTGCTGATATTTTTAGTATATTATTTGCTATAGTGCACTATAGATCCTGATCTGTTCTGGTACTGTGCATTGCTTTTACCACATCTATTTTTCTGAGTATTTTTGTTGATCTGTTCCCTTTTCTAACCTCTTCTAACAGTGTCACTTCTTGTCTCATTTGCTTTATAGTTTTCTCTATTCAATACTTCCATGATGGCATTATATTTCTCCCCTTCTTTTCCCTTACTGCTCTGTGTTTTTGTGGTAAAACTTTATCTGTTATTAATTTAGCTGCACAATAATATATCTTATTTACGTCTGTAATATTGTATGAATGTATGTGGAAAGTCATAATTACTGTGTTCATTTGTTTTATCAAACTCCTAACTTTTTGAGTTTTATTGACTTTCTGTAATCTGTTACTTTCACTGATCTTAATATGTCTGTCCATCTTTATTAGATCAAGCATCTCTTCTCCTTTCTCTAAACTGAGAACATATGCTTTGTCCTCCATTTCATATGGGCATTCTGTAGATAGTTTCACGGCATCTTCCTGTGCCACATTCTCTTTGGTTTCATCCTGTGTCATCCATTGCTCTTTCATATGGGAACCCGCTGGCCTATTACCCCACGACATTGGCTGCGTCAGAGTTGCCACAGTTTCCTTTTCCTCCCCTTGCTGTGCAACTCCAGCTGGATGTTTATACTGGTTTCCTTTAGAAGACTCCAAAGTATCTTTATCTGGCAACTGAACAGATGTTTCCCACTCCACTGTTTTCGCCTTAATTTGGGGTTCATTGCTGTATCCTGCTGTGATGTTTTCTGAGTTAGATTTTCTACACTAAGTCTTTCACTTCGCTGGTAATTCATAACCTCAGCTTCTTTTCTTGAATTTCTCATTACTAATCCTCTTTTCTACTTTTCCTCTTTTTTTTTTATTTTTTGTATTGTAAAATTTTCCATGTCTGGATGCATTTGCCTATATTTCTCTTTAAATATCTTAGGTGCTACCCTTTTTGTTTTGATTAGTTTTGCTTTCTCCTTTGCATAAATATTACACCATATTAAATCTCTTTTTCTTTCCCGTGTTCATATTTCTTCCTCAGATGTCTCCTGATCCTCCTGTTTCTCCTTACTTTGGGGACTCATTGTTCCATCAATCTGTGATGTATGCACCCATGCAGAAGGACAATAGAGGTATGACTGCTGAATCCTACACAAATGCACTTTATAAGCACCTACACGCATGGATTGTGCTATCCCTAACAGAACCAAGATGCTGTTCTCCAAAAAAAGGAAGCCAATCTGCTGGTCCCCTGCCATAAACAAACTTTACAACAGAAGAAAGAAACTGTTGCAAAAAAGAGTAAAATCCCATGATTGGAGGAACTCCCTGGTCAGCCTCAGTAAGAAGCTGAGATCCCTCATAAAATCCTCCAAAGCTAGTTACGAAAACAAAATTGCCACTGATTCTAAGGACAACCACAAAGCATTCTATAGTTATGTCAAGAATCCCAATGGCAACACTCAGATCTGCTCTGTTACAGCAGAATGGCACTAAATACACAGAACCAACAGATATTGCCAACATCCTGGCATATAGGTTCAGTGCTAACTTTACCCCCTCTCATGCCCTAAAGGGCCCATCTCTATACCGGAAGAATGCAAAGTTCCTGTAATCATGGCTGCACAGGTAAAAAAACACACTCTCCAAAGCCAAGAACACAGCATCTATGGGACCTGACAACATCCCAGGCTGTGTTCTACATGAACTACAGAATGAACTGGCACCCCACCTAAGTACCATGTTCAATCATAGCCTCACCTCAGGCTTTGTGCCCACTGAATAGCGCACAGCGATGGTTATCCCACTCCACAAAGGAGGAGTCACCACGGAACCTGGGAACTACTGCCCCATTAGTCTGACTAGCCTGGTCTGCAAGGCCATGTAACATATCATCATGGAACTTAAAAACAAAGACATTGGTAATCTCCGGACCCCACCTAGTTCGGGTTTGTAAAAGGCAGATCATGTCCCCTAAACCTGATAGACTTCTTTGAAGCAGTCACCAAAGCTGTAGACGAGGGTAAGGTGGTTCACACAGCCTATCTAGATCTCGCCAAGGCTTTTGACACCATCCCCCACTCTGGAATTATAGATAAACTCAATAAACTAGGTATAAATCCCTATGTCACAAGATGAGTTGCCAATTGGCTCACTAACAGAACCCACACTGTGAAAGTAGCAGATTCCAAATCCAACTTCAGACCAGTGACAAGTGGAGTACCACAGGGTTCAGTCCTGGGTCCTCTCCTGTTTGGTATCTGCTTCTCTGAAGTAAGGGTAACACAGAAGGTCTTAGGCTAACAAAGTTCGCAGATGACTGCAAACTAGGAGCCATAATCGAAACTCCTAATGCTGTGGACATCCTACAAAAGGGCCTCACTGAGACAGATGCCTGGTGTCAAAGCCATGGCCTCAAGCTCAGTGCCAAAAAGTGCATTGTCATCCCCTTTGGTAAAAACTCTGTACCCACAAACTACCACATAGGTGGTAGTCTACTTAACACTGAAAGTGTGATAAGAGACCCTGGGACACAGGTGGGCATCGGTCTCTCCTTTGATAATCACATCACCACATTAGTCAGGAAATCCTTCTACGTGGCACACCTCATCACAAAAGGTTTCTCATCCAGGAAAAAAGAGGTCATTTTTCCTGTCTACTCGGCACTTATTAGGCCCATTATTGAGTAGAAACGCCCCTTTTGTTATGTACCTCACAAGACATCTACAACAACTGGAAAGGCCGCAGAAATACCTCACAAAGAAGATTACAGGCATCAAACAGATGCCGTATGCAGGCCGTCTCAAAAAACTCCAGCTTTACTCCATCGCATATCACCTACTCAGAGGTGATCTCTGCCTAACATACAAAGCTATGTCAAACCCAGAGCTGTTGGACATGCTCCACTTAAAGAAATCCCAATCCCTCTGAGCTACACGCTCTAGGGACCTAAACCTTGTCACCACAATAAACAGAACATGCTGGAGGGATAGATTCCTGTCCCAGAGACTTCCCATACTCTGGAACAGACTACCTATCTATGTCAAACAGAGCTCCTCATTAGCACTCTTCAAGAAAAATCTTGATGATTGGATGGGAAATAGGAAATTCACCCTGGGGATCACTTCTGTGGCTCTGCTCAACAGGGGCACAGGAAAATAATTTTCTTGAGTGGCGAAAGCCAGGGTACCTTTTTGGCTAGGCTTATATAAGCCCCAGGGCCAATAGCCTAGTACCTACCTATGAACCTATGTAACCCGTGTTAAACTTTCTACATTAAATCCTTCACTTTGCAAGTGTTCCACAACTTCAACTTCTATTTTTTTTTAACTTCTACTTAACTAATCTTTTGTTCTCCCTCTTTGTGATCTTATTTTTTATTGTGAAATTTTCCATATCTGGATGCCTCTGCCTTTATTTCTCTTTAAATATCTTTGGGGCTGCCTTTATTTGTGTTGATTAGTTTAGCTTTCTCCTTTGCATAAATATTGCACCACATCAGATCACTTCTTCTTTCCCATGTCCATATTTCTTTTTTATACCTTTCAAAAGTCTCTAGATTTTGTTCTTTATATTTTTGCACTTCCTATGTTGCTTCTTTTTCCAAGCGGTCCAAGATTTCTTGGTCTATGTAATGTTTTTCATAAAGTTGTTGTATCAATGAACACAAATTTTTATTTGAAGCTCTGACAGTTTTTCTTGTGGAAGTATTTTTCTTTCCTCTAATGTCTCTCATTATCTTTTTGTATATCTTCTGTCTGGAAATTCTGGGATTCCTGCGTAGTAGTAACAGTACATAATTTCTTTCTTATCCTCAATAGTCCATGCTACCATCTTTATGACTCTTCTTTGGCCTGTCAGTTTTTGTGATTTTTGTGGACTGTTAGTTCCTTGTACAATGGAGGACCATCCTCCCCTGGGTCTGGCCTAGCCCCATTGTAGGAAGGTTTCCGTGTCTTGAAAATTCTACACTGTCATTTTTCCAGTCTTGGCACCAGTGCGCCTACCCGGATTGGGCACTTTTTTATCTTAGGTCTTGCGCACCCAGCTAGCTTTTTTATTTTTTAACATACTTCTGTCCATGATATATGCTCTATGAATGCAGTCTATATATCAGTGTTGTCTTGGTGAGATTTTGTACAAAAACAGGGTCCACCTTGTGAAGGTACTCACCAAGACTTGAGGGTGAATTCAGTTTCATTACTACTACTCTTTTCTGCTTGCTGACTTATCATCTCCATTTGGACCTCCGTTTTGTGAAGGGCAGGCCCTGTCTCCTGAGACTATTAAACTTCTTTGAAAAGATTACAGAGGCTATGGACAGTGATCTCCATGTACATGCTGCTTATCTTGAGCTAACTCAGACTTTTGACACTATCCCCCCATGATGGTATTATTGAAAAATTAGACAAACTTAATGTAAACCCCTGGATTGTATATTGGCTATTCAATAAATCCCTAAATTTTGAAAAGTGCAAATACTATATCTGAGCTTAAAATTTCAACTAGTAGGGTATCACAGAGGTCAGCACTGGTTTCTCTCCTGTTTGACATTTACTTTGCTGACATCCAAGTCAATACCCCAAAAGTGCTGTTGACCAAGTTTGCTGATGACTGCATGCTATGTACTGTTATGCAGTCTCCCACTGATACTAAACAACTCCAGCAAGGGCTAAGATTTAATGTATCTCAATTGTTCTCGTATTAAATGCTAAAAAGTGCACCATGTTAGGGTTCAGCAAAAAAAAAAAAAACCTGCTTCCAACTCCTATGTTATGAATGGTATTCTGCATGAGATGGATATGGTCATGATATGGACAACTGTCTCTCATTTCATCATGTTGTTTACACCATAGTTAGGAAATCCTTCTATCTGGCCCATTTAATTTCCAAGGGAATATCTTCAAAATCCAAAGAAGTCATCCTACCATTGTACTTTTCCCTTATCAGACCCATTATCAGATATGGTGCCCCTTTTGGTATGTACAAATCTAAGCATATCTCTGTGCTGAAAAGGGCCCAAAGATTTTTAACCAAGAAAATTAAAGGCCTCAATTCTTTCAACTATCCCAGCAGATTAGCTTGACTCTTCTTATATGCAGTAGCCTGCCAGCTGCACCGAGGTGATCTGTGTCTTACTTTTCAAGTCATGAGAGACCCAATCCTATTTGACCTATTTTTGCACAAAACCAGTGGCTACAAGCACCCACACTAAGGACTAATCAACAAATAAAAGAAGAAGTTCTGGAGTGACAGATTGCTTATTTCATATGTTCACAGCTTAAGGAATAAGTTACCACCACAGGTTAAGGAAAATTTCTACTTTTAAATGTATACACTATACTTCTGGCAAGAAATCGTGGATAATGGCAGAAATAACAAGACTATCTAAGAGTTCACACTATACCACAAAACACAGTATCAGAGGAAATAACGTATTGACCTCTAGTAAAAATATATAACATTTTAATACAAAAACGATGATGGTTAAATACAAACATTAAGTACTTTCGTAAAAAACATTCACTTCATCAGACCATAATAACATGCAAATCTAACTTCCTTTAAATACTAAAATCATAGATTACTATACCTCTCACAAACCAGAACATTTAATATCATCACAACAACCAGTTAGGTTCAAAATAATTTAATAAATTTATCAAACATACATATAAAAACCTCCCTTTCTAATTTAAATTAAATATACAGATTATTTTTAACAAAAAACTTCAAACTATCAGTTAAATACATCTAATTACCTTTTCAATCTTCGAACTTTCAATACAGGTTTCAATGTCACATGATCATTGAGGCCCCGCCCACAATGTACTCCCAAGTAAAAGCTCCACCTTAATTCCACCTTTTCTGTTTCATTATATAAGTCCCCTAACTGCTCATTTTCATTAACATTCTCTACAACTAAAACTTAAAGCTATGTGTAAATCCATTCCCTATTATGTGCTTAGCAATAGCACTATAAGTTAAACCTTTGCGAGCACAGTACAGATGATCTCTTATCCTTTCCCTCGACCTTCAATTTGTTTTGCCTATACAAAACAAGTGACAGACAATGCAATAAGCTAAACAAACTAATTTCTTAGTATTGCATGTAGTTCTCACCTGAAATCTATATATTCTGCTATTGTCTGGATGTACAAATGTTGCACTCTCATCTGTAAACAAGCAAAACGAACAAGTATGACATTTAACCATACTGTGATTGCTCTGATCTAATCGTTGTTCTTGTACTTGCCTTGGATAATGCAACTTTCTCTTCAGCGACTTCTTATATTAAAAAAAGAACATTGGTACCGGTCCTACTACTCTCCTTATATTCTCATCCACTTGTAAAACACTCCAGTGTCGCTCTATAGTCTTCCTAATAGCTTTGCTGTCACTACTGAATGTAAGTGGGACTGCTAAATGTTTCCCTCACTTCTCTTCATGACATTTCATTTGTTTACATGGACTAGAGAAGTATGGTTTAGCTGCTGTTTTCCTCAACTTAACAGCAGACTTCACTCCTTCCTGTACTTCTTTCTGTCTATATCCTTGAACACTAAAATCACTTTGTAAAACAAGTGGTTAGGGGACTTATATAATGAAACAGAGAAGGTGGAATTAAAGTGGATATTTTACTTGAGAGCACATTGTGGGCAGGGCCTCAATGGTCATGTGGCATTGAAACCTGTATTGAAGGCTCGGAGACTGAAAAGGTAATTAGATGTATTTAATTGATATTTTGAATTTTTTGTTAAAAAAATAATCTGTATGTTTAATTTGAATTAAAAAGGGGGGGATATATGTATGTTTGATGAATTTATTTGATTAGTTTGAACTTAATTGGTTGTTGTGATGATATTAAATGTTCTGGTTTGTGATAGGTGTAATAATCTATGATTTTAGTATTTAATTTATTCTCTATTACATCCTCCAATGGCATAGCTAGATCACCAGATACTGTATCGTAAAATAAAATAAATAAATAAAATAAATAAAGAAAGTTAGATTTGCATGTTATCATGGTCTGATGTAGTGAACGTTTTTCACAAAAGCGCTCAACACTTTGCATTTAACTGTCATTGTTTTTGTATTAAAACATAATATATTTTTATTGGTGGTCAATATGTTATTTCCTCTGATACCATGTTTCCTGGTATAGTGTGAACTCCTGGATAGTCTTGAAAATCTGCTTTGACTACCTTTAAAGCTAGCCTTGGTGACTGAATGGATAGACTCAAATTTGCACCAGGGTTATCATGTACAGCCCTTCTCAATGTGGGAGGTGAGCACTATTAAATTCTTATAATGGGTGGCAAGAAATGTAAAGTATATCTGCTTAAAGTTTATGTATGGTTAGACATTGTATGGCCCCCATGATTGTTTGCCTATCATTGTTCTTGTAACTCTTCCCCCTTAACTTTGTTCTGAAAAGTTTGTTTTGAGTAAAAGTGCTTTTCAGAACTATTAGAACATTAGTGAGCATACACTTTACTAAGCAATGAAAGTATGGTAGATATAGTTAAACATTAACAAAGTGTTTTTTACAGGGGGGGGAGCCCACTTGCCCACCCTTAGACTATAAATATGCCACCTCTAATATTGCGCAAATTTGGAGAAGGTGTAGGACATCTCCCTAGAAATTCCTTAAAGGACAACCGTGGGTTTCTGTTATTAAATGCTCAACTTCTCTGTCTTTTTTTCTCCCTATTTACTGTTCCTGCTATGAATAAACAAAAATACAGCTTTTAAAATATTTTAAATTGACTGTTTCTCTCCACTAGAACAGTACCTTACTGTACTGTGGTGGTTTCA